>NW_015387033.1:111932-126727 GCF_001527695.2 Protobothrops mucrosquamatus
GGCATAGTTCCCCCATGCTGGCTGAGGAATTCTGGGAGTTGAAGTCCGCGAGTCATGAAGGGGCCATAGTTCCCTCATGCTGGCTCAGGAATTCTGGGAGTTGAAGTCCATCAGTCATGAAGGGGTCATAGTTCCCCCATGCTAGCTGAGGAATTCTGGGAGTTGAAGTCCACAAGTCATGAAGGCATAGTTCCCCCATGCTAGCTGAGGAATTCTGGGAGTTGAAGTCCACAAGTCATGAAGGCATAGTTCCCCCATGCTAGCTGAGGAATTCTGGGAGTTGAAGTCCACAAGTCATGAAGGCATAGTTCCCCCATGCTGGCTGAGGAATTCTGGGAGTTGAAGTCCGCGAGTCATGAAGGGGCCATAGTTCCCTCATGCTGGCTGAGGAATTCTAGGAGTTGAATTCCACAAGTCCTAAAAGCATCAAGTTTGAAGACCCCTGATTTAGAGACACAACTATAGGATGCCGCGAACAGGGAATTCCTGCAAATCGCCCGTTCATTATTTATTTATTAAATTTATTAAATTTATTTATTAAATTATTATCACGACAGAGGCTTTGTTGGCTTTTTAAAGCAGCCGCTCCTTCGCCAATTTAGTACCTGTAGTCCTTGACTTACGGCCATTCGTTTAGTGACCGTTCCAGGTTACAACCGCACTGGGGAAAAAAGTGACTTAATCGTTTGTCACACTGACGACCGACACAGCATCCCCGTGATCAGAATTCAGTTGCTTGGCAACCGACTCCCATTGAGGACGCTTGCAGTTTCCCAGGCCTTCTCGCAAGCCAAGTCACTGAGGAAACCAAGATTCCCTGAACTGCCGTGCAGCGATTCGCTTAACGACTGCGGCGAGGAAGGTCGTAAAACAGGGCAAAACAAAACGCCTCGCTTAACCCCAGAAACCCTGGGCTCCCTTGCGGCCGTAAATCAAGCACTACCGCTAGAGGCTTTTAAAGCGATGGCACCCCACTTTGGCTCCCTCAAGACTTGTGGACTTCAACTCCCAGAATTCCCCAGCCAGCCATGGCTGGCTGGGGAATTCTGGGAGTTGAAGTCCACAGATCTTAAAAGGGGCCACGGTTGGACTCTCCCGCTTAACCACGCACCCGGTGTGAAGACTGAAGACCCTACAAAGAACAGCTTCAGGTGTGAGATGTTCCTTTTTTGTTTTAGGACATATTTCACACCTGCCTGTGCAAGATAGTTTGCTGGCACAAAGAAGACAGAAGCGCCAAATTATTAGCACAGGAGGTTTGACTTTCTAAATTTCTTTCTGCTGCAAGGACTCTGTGCGCTCTGATTTTTTCCCGGCGTGGCTGCGTGGCTTCTCTCTCAAGTTTTTTGCTCCTTTTTTTTTTTTGTTTTTGGGGAGATATTCAGGAATTTGGGTTGGAATGCTTCTCTCCTTCATGACCCCCCCCTCCCTCTTTGCGAGCTCCCTTCCTTTCGTTAGGCTCACCGTGCCCAAGGCGGTTGTCGCATCACGGGGGTCTTTTGCGGTGGCCGAGTCGTGATGTGAGAACCGGGGTCTCCCAAGCTGCGCACCGAGACTCCCAACGCATGTGCTTGACAAGTGGGTGGGGTGGGGGATATATATATATAATTATTATTATTATTATTATTATTATTTTATTTTTTTAAAAAAAAACACATTTTTCTTTGGGGTAAATGCATGGACTGGGTTGGTAAGTATTTAAGGCTTTCTGTTGTTCGGCGTTCGCCGATCCGTTGCGGGTTATAAAATAGGCGCTTTGGGGCAAACGCCGTGCCGAAGGAATAGATCTGGTCTCTTTAAGCGTTAATGCTGCCCAAATTACCTTTTCGCCTGTGGCACTGGATCTATTCTGCGGCTTGTCCAATTTGCTCCTTCACCTGCCACTGAAGTCTCTGCTGGATGGAAAGAAAGTTCTCTTTAATTGTCTAGTCCTTCTCTCGTTTTTCTTCTTTCTTTCTTCCTTCCTTCCTTCCCTTTCCTTCCCTCCTCTCCTCTCCTCTCCTCTCGTCTCCTCTTCTCTTCTCTTTCTCCCTCCCTTTCTCTTCTCTTCTCTTTCTCCCTGTCCCTCCTCCTCTCTTCTCCTTCTCTTCTTTTCCTCTTCTCTTCTCTTCTCTTCTCTCGTCTCCTCTTTTCTTCTCTTTCTTCCTCCCTGTCCCTCCCTCCCTTCCTTCTCTCCTCTTCTCTTCTCTTCTCTCCTCTTCTCTTTCTCCCTCCCTCCTTCTCTTCTTTTCCTCTTCTCTTCTCTTTCTCCCTCCCTGTCCCTCCCCTCCTTTTCTCCTCCTCTCCTCCTCTTCTCTTTCTCCCTCTCTTCCTTTTCTCCTCTCCTCCTCTCCTCTTCTCTTTCTCCCTCCCTCCCTTTTCTCCTCTCCTCTTCTCTTCTCTCCTTTCTTTTCTCTTCTCTTTCTCCCTCCCTGTCCCTCCCCTCCTTTTCTCCTCCTCTCCTCTTCTCTTCTCTTTCTCCCTCTCTTCCTTTTCTCCTCTCCTCCTCTCCTCTTCTCTTTCTCCCTCCCTCCCTTTTCTCCTCTCCTCTTCTCTTCTCTCCTTTCTTTTCTCTTCTCTTTCTCCCTCCCTGTCCCTCCCCTCCTTTTCTCCTCCTCTCCTCTTCTCTTCTCTTTCTCCCTCCCTTCCTTTTCTCCTCTCCTCTTCTCTCCTCTTCTTTTCTCTTCTCTTTCTCCCTCCCTTTTCTCCTCTCCTCTCCTCTTCTTTTCTCTTCTCTTTCTCCCTCCCTCTCNTCCCTCCCCTCCTTTTCTCCTCCTCTCCTCTTCTCTTCTCTTTCTCCCTCTCTTCCTTTTCTCCTCTCCTCCTCTTCTCTTTCTCCCTCCCTCCCTTTTCTCCTCTCCTCTTCTCTTCTCTCCTTTCTTTTCTCTTCTCTTTCTCCCTCCCTGTCCCTCTCTTCCTTTTCTCCTCCTCTCCTCTTCTCTTTCTCCCTCCCTTCCTTTTCTCCTCTCCTCTTCTCTTCTCTCCTCTTTCTCCCTCCCTTCCTTCTCTTCTTTCTTTTCTCTTCTCTCCCTCCCTATCCCTCCCTCTCTTCTCCTTCCTTCCTTCTTTCATTACTTTTTCTTTTTTCTCTCTTTATTTTTCTCTATTTTTCTTTTCCTTTCTTTATTACTACTTCTTTTCTTCTCTCTCTCTCTCTCTCTCTCCAGGTTGTTTTCGCCAAAGAATTAAAGGCCAAACGGTTCAGTTTTTCCCCTCCTCCTTTTCCAGCCACCAAGGTCGTGGACAAACAGGGCTTTTCCTGTGTTTGACATTGTCTTGTTATTCCGAACGGCAGATAGCAAGAAACTGGGAAAAGCCTTTGTGTAGAGGAGGGCCGGACATTTTTTTTTTTCGTTTCTTTTCTTTTCTTTTTGTAAAAAGGAAAGGAATCAGGTGATTCTGGAAAGGGCCGAGGGATTCTGTCCAAGAATTCCACCCCTTCAGGGGCTTCTCCTTTCCCGTGTCTGTGTTTCAGAGCCGGCAGCTGGAGTCTGAGACGGGCACCACGGAGGAGCACAGCCTGAACAAGGAGGCCAGGAAGTGGGCGACCCGCGTGGCCCGCGAGCACAAGAACATCGTCCACAGTCAGCGGGTGAGTAGACATCGGAATCCAGTGCCGGCGCAGGCAGGGGATGCTGGGATTTGAAGCCCGATTTATACGCAAGGCACCAGGCGGAAGAAATCTGGGTTGGAGAGCCCACAGGACACGGAGGGAAGGAAGTCCACGGGTCTCCCGTCCGTGTCCTGTTGCCTTTGACTAGGAGAGAGTCACAATCAAACCCTGATTAGCCCTCAGTGGCTTCCTTCCCTCCTGATTAGCCATGAAAACTCTGATACTTTGGTCCTTCCTTCCTTCCTTCCTTCCTTCCATCCATCCTTCTCCATGCTCTCTTCTTTTGTTCCTGCCTTCCCGTCCTTTCTTCTCCTTCCTTCCTCCCTTCCTCTCTGTTCCCTTCATTTATTCTTTTCTTCCCTCCCTCTCTCTCTACTCCTTCCTTCCCCACACACTCTTCCTTTCTTCCCTTCCTTTCTTTTCCCCTCCTTCCCTTCATTTATTCCCCTCCACCGCTTTCCCTCCCCTTCCCCTCTTCTCCACACTCTTCCCTTCTTCCCTCCCCTCCTTCCCTTCCTCTACTCCCTTCATTCCTTCCTTCCTCGTTTTTCCTCTCCTCCCTCCCTCCCTTCCTTCCTCCGTCCCTCTCTATTCTTCCCTCCCTCCCTCTCTCCCTTCCTTCCTCCCTCCCTCCCCCTCTCTCCTTTCCTCCCTCCTTCCCTTCCCCCCTCTATTCTTTCCTCCCTCCCTCCTTCCCTCCCTCTCTATTCTTTCCTCCCTCCCTTCCTCTATTCTTTTCTTCCTCCCTCCCTCCTTCCCTCCCTCCCTCCCTCCCTCCCTCTCTATTCTTTCTTCCCTCCCTCCCTCCTTCCTCCCTCCCTCCTCTATCCTTTTCTTCTTCCCTCCTTCCCTCCCTCCCTCCCTCTCTATTCTTTCTTCCCCCCCTTCCTCCCTCCCTCCTCTATCCTTTTCGTCCTCCCTTCTTCCCTTCCTCCCTCCCTCTCTATTCTTTCTTCCCTCCCTCCCCCCTCTATCCTTTCCTCCCTTCCTCCCTCCCTTCCTACCTACCTAGACTGGGTAGACCCAAGTTATCATCCCCTTCCAGCCATGTGGAGGGGGGGGATTTTCCCTGGGAGATCCTGGGCCTGTCCCCCCTCTCTCAGCCCAGCCCAGGCCCACCTCTCTGGGTTCCTCCTGTGGGGAAAAGTAGCAGAGGCCTGCGGCTGTTTCCCGACTCCTGGAGAAAAAGAGGGAAGGCCAGCTCAAGAAGCGAACGACCGGATTTTTTGAATCTCTTCCCATTCCCGTCAAGGGCTTGATTTCTCTTTAAGAAGGAGATATTTGACCGCTTCCTCTTTTGGGCAGACCCTGGAGGAGCTGGAGTGCCACGGCCCGGTGGCCACCGAGCAGAGCCGAGCCGAGCTGGAGCAGAAGATTGACGAAACCCGGGAGAACATCCGCAAAGCCGAGGTAGGAGGAAGGTTGATGCCGTTCTTTTTTTTTTTTTACAGCCGTGCCTTCTTGGTCCCAGACACTCTTCCCTCTTCCCTTTTGCCTCCCCTGCTCTCCCACCGTTCCCGTTTTTTTTTTTTACTTTGCATTTTATATTTTGGTCAACGAATAAAAGAATTTGGAGCCTTAAAAAAAAAAGAGAGAGCACAAACAACAGGAGACCACCTCCCTTTGTGCTATCTTCTATCCTCGGCCGTTTCTGCTGGACAGTTGTTGTTTTTTTTTATTTGCACTTCCTTTTTTGCGTTCCTGTCATCCCAAGGATGTTTAGCCTTCCGTTGTAAGGATTTATTGCAGCATTGCTCGATTTCCCCCCCCCAGCTGGCAGGATTCTGGGAGTTGAAGTCCACCCATCTTGAAAGTCACTAAAAGGTTGAGAAACGGTGATTTATGGTCAGGGTTTGCTTTCCCCCCTCTGGGAGGCACAGCAAATAAAGCAATAAAATTGGGCTTAGCTCTCCGGGGGAGTTGAAAACACAATTTCTCAGATAAAAATGTGTGATCTCCAAAGGCTCCCTGGGAGAATATTTATAGGAAACTGAGATGTCGCATTTGTGACAGGCCAGCAGTTTCTCTCTCTCCTCTCCTCCCTCCCTCTCTCTCTCTCTCTCTTTCTCCTCTCTTTCTCTCTTCTCTCTTTCTTCTCTTTTAATCCTCTCTTGCTCTTTCACCGTTTCACTTTCTCTGTCTCTGTCTGCCTTCTCACTTTCTCTTCTTTTTCTCTCTCTCTCTCCTCTTTCCCCTTTCTCTTTCTTCTTTTTCTCTTCTCTCTCTCTCTCTCCTCTTTCTCCTTTCTCTCTTTCTCTCTTTTTTTCTCCTCTCCCTTCTCTCTTCTCTTCCTCTCTTCTCTCTTTCTCTTTCTTTCACTTTCTCTGTCTCCACTCTTTCCCTCTTCTCTTTTTTCTCTCTCCTCTTTTTCTCTTTCTCTCCTCTTTCTCCCTTCTCTTCTTCTCCCTCTCTCTCTCCTTTCTTTCTTTCTTTCTCCCTCTCCCTCTCCCTCTCTCTTTCTCCTCTCTTTCTCTCTTCTCTCTTTCTTCTCTTTTAATCCTCTCTTTCTCTTTCACTGTTTCTCTGTCTCTGTCTGCCTTCTTTCTTTCTCTCTTCTTTTTCTCTTCTCTCTCTCTCCTCTTTCTCCCTTCTCTCTTTCTCTCTCTCTTTTTCTCTTCTCTCTTTCTCTCCTCTCCCTTCTCTTCCTCTCTTCTCTCTTTCTCTTTCTCTCTTTCTCTTTCTCTGTCTCTGCTCTTTCCCTCTTCTCTTTTTTCTCTCTTTTCTCTCTCCTCTTTCTCCCTTCTCTTCTCCCTCTCTTTCTCTCCCTCCCTTTCTTTCTCCCTCCTCTCTCTCTCTCTCTCTCTCTCTCTCTCTCTCTCTCTCTCTCTCTTTCTTTCTTTTTCTCTGGGTATTTTCTGGATCACATTCTCTTCTTTGATAATTGTGGCTGGGTCTCTGACCCCAGGCATTCCCAACAAAATGCAGCTACCTAAGGCCACATTTGGCTGCCCTCTATAGCTGCCAGCTATGTTTCGCACGCCAAACGTTTCGCTTGAGCTTTCATGTAGAGAAAGACGGATTGTAGAAGCGCAATTTCTTGCAGGTAGATTAGCAGCTCTGTTGCCCACGCTGGCTGGGGACTTCTGGGAGTTGAAGTCCGCCCATCTTAAAGTTGCCAGACCTTAGAAGTCCTGGTGCAAAGTAGGTGTTCTCCTCGGCGGCCCTTCATTTAGTGACCGTTCAAAGTTACAACAGCACTGAAAAATGACCGTTTTTCACACCTAACGACCAGCATTCCCAGGGTAACGGGATCAAAATTCAGCTGCTTGTCAACTGACTCGTATTTGTGTCGGTCGCACAGCGTCCCGGGGGTGTCACATGATCCCCTTTTGCGACCTTCTGACAAGCAAGTCAGTGGGGGAAGCCAGATTCACAATGGCCGTGCTACTTAATTTAACAACTGGCAAGCGATTCGCTTAAGAACTGGGGCCAGAAAGGTGGTAAAATGGGGCAAAACCCGCTTAACATCTGTCCTCGTTCAGCAAGGGAAGTTTTGCGCTGCCTTGCGGTCGTAAGCCGAGGACTTACCTGTACCCAACAAGGCCCCTATCCACCCGCACACGAGCCACCTTCTTCCGGAATGTGCTTATAATACACTAGAGCAGGGCTTTTCAACCAGTGGTAGGGGTACCACCTGTGGTACATTGGCACCTGGCAGGGGGTACGCGGCCATCCTAGAAAAGTGGTAGCAGGGGAGGGGAATGAGCTGAACCGGTGGTAGCACCGCACAAGCCTGAACGAGAGACGGCTGGAGCTGCAGGGCTGTCAGGGCTCAGCGGAAGCGCCAGGATCAGTGCCAGGATCCAGCTGGAGCTCGGTGCTGATCCTGGCGCTTCTGCTCAGCCCTGAAGAAGTGCCGATCAGCTGGAATGTTGCAGCATCTCCAGGGTCTTGTGATTTACATTCAGATGCTTGGCAACTGATTCATATTTATGACGGTCACAGTGTCCCAGGGTCATGTGAAGTGACCAAAACCTGCTGCAACCGCCCAGCAGACGGGGGGAATAAAAACCAAACACCCCCCCACCCCACCCCCACTGCCAATCCTCAACAGAAATGCTCACAACAATGAAAACCTCGGACAGGAGGAAGAGCGCGGCCGGGCGAGCAGGCAGGTGTCTTGCTCGGCTGTGGCTTGGGGGACACTTTTTTCAGTGCCATTGTAACTTCGAAGAGTCACTAAGCGAACTGTTGTAAGTCGAGGACTACCTGTACTTTATCCCTTTTTTCCTTTTTTTTTTTTTTTTTGTCAAGTTTTTGACACCTTGCTAGGCGACTGGTGGTACTCGGATGTTGCCATATCCTAAAAGTGGCACAATGGGTGAAAAGGTCGAAAAACCCTGGTTTAGGGAGCCTAAATCTAATCCCGTCTATATTTTTGGGAGAAAATAACGAACTCGACGCGAAGACACCATTTTATTTTGAAAACGAACAAAAGTCCTGCAGAAAAACCCTGCCAGGCAAGACAGCAGGAACGTAACACCGCTTTAAATTTACGCCCTGTTTGTTCCAGCAGTTGATCCCCTCAACTGGTGTTTTCAATCGCACCGGCCCTAGTGGGTTGCACATCCATAGTAGTGTGTTAATAAATACATCCACCGTTTACACCCCTTGGTGTTTGTCCTCATGTTAGGGAAATAATTTGGCTCCCACAGATGGCTCTTGCCTACTTAATCAAGGCTAATTCCTCCACAAATGACCTGCCCAGCTGACATTATTAGCACATTAAAAAAAAAGAGAGAGAGAATCGCCAGCCTCCATCACGCAATTTGTTGGTGCTTTTTTTATCGCCTACCTTTGCCGGTTGTGGGTTTTTAAAAAGCAGAGGCCCCTTGTCTGAAATTTGGATAAAAATACTTTGCTGAATTGTGGGATTTCTTGGTGTTACCCAGAAGTGAGGTTTTGGGATGGGATGGGATGGGATGGGATAGAAAAGAAAAGAAAAGAAAAGAATAGAATAGAATAGAATAGAATAGAATAGAATAGAATAGAATAGAATAGAATAGAATAGAATAGAATAGAATAGAATATATGGAATGGAATGCAATGGAATGGAATGGAATTACAGAATATTGCCTGGCTGAGGAATTCTGGGAGTTGAAGTCCACAAGTCATAAAAGGGCCAAGTTTGAAGACCCCTGACGTTAACAGTATAGATAATCCTTGACTTATGACTGTTAACAGTACAGATACGTACCATTGTAACTGAGCTCACAATTATGCTTGTAAGGCGTGTTAAGTTGGGGGATTTGGGGCTAATTACCAGGAGACGGTGAGTTCTAGTTCCGCCTTAGCCATGAAAGCTGGCTAGGTCAAGCCACCTCACAGGCTTGTTGTTGTGGGGAAAAGAGGAAGAGGAAGGTGTGTTGGATATGTTTGCAGCCTTAAGTTGTTTGTAAAAATCATACAGGCAGGATACAAACAAACAAATATAATGCTGCCCATTTGCCGTATCTAAAATCTCCTTCCAGATTTATTTGACTAAACCAGGGGTAGACAACCTTGGCTCTTTTATGACTTGCGGACTTCAACTCCCAGAATTCCTGAGCCAGCCATGCTGAGGGGAAAGGCAGAGGTTTCCATGCTGGCTCAGGAATTCTGGGAGTTGAAGTCCACCAGTCATGAAGGGGCCATAGTTCCCCCATGCTGGCTCAGGAATTCTGGGAATTGAAGTCCACGAGTCATGAAGGGGCCATAGTTCCCCCACGCTGGCTGAGGAATTCTGGGAGTTGAAGTCCGCAAGTCATGAAGGGGCCATAGTTCCCCCATGCTGGCTCAGGAATTCTGGGAATTGAAGTCCACGAGTCATGAAGGGGCCATAGTTCCCCCACGCTGGCTGAGGAATTCTGGGAGTTGAAGTCCCCGAGTCATGAAGGGGCCANCCACCAGTCATGAAGGGGCCATGATTCCCTCATGCTGGCTCAGGAATTCTGGGAGTTGAAGTCCATGAGTCATGAAGGGGCCATGATTCCCTCATGCTGGCTCAGGAATTCTGGGAGTTGAAGTCCATGAGTCATGAAGGGGCCATAGTTCCCCCATGCTGGCTGAGGAATTCTGGGAGTTGAAGTCCACCAGTCATGAAGGGGCCATAGTTCCCTCATGCTGGCTCAGGAATTCTGGGAGTTGAAGTCCATGAGTCATGAAGGGGCCATGATTCCCTCATGCTGGCTCAGGAATTCTGGGAGTTGAAGTCCACCAGTCATGAAGGGGCCATAGTTCCCCCATGCTGGCTCAGGAATTCTGGGAGCTGAAGTCCACGAGTCATAAAAGAGCCAAGGTTGCCTACTCTTGGACTAAACTATTCCTTCAGCAATTATAGTTTGGCTGGGGATAATGGGAAGTGTAATCAGTAGTGTTGCAAATTGTGAAGATCGGTTGATGGATAAACCTGCAGCTTTTAGGGTAGTGCACAGGTCCCTATTTGCACCCAGTTCATGCTAGCGCCTGTTAGTTTTCTCTTCTCCGCTCGGTCCTCTGTGGGTTTTTTTTTCCTAAGCTTTGAGGGCCCTTTTTTTTTTCCCTTCGTTGTCACCTCTCCGATCTGGTTTTGGAATAACTCACTCCTACGTGGGCAAAGATCCTACTTATTCTGCCCTCCTTGGAAAAGTGGCCCCTGTGGGAAAGGCCACCAACGGGAGATCCCAAGTCACGTATCCGATGCTTCAGCGATAAGCAATATTGAAAAATTAGGTCTGGGGCCAAAGTTATATTTTCTGCTCTTTCCCAGGAAAACTTCCTCTGAACTTTACTCTCCGTCCTCCCATGCACTCCCCCCTTGATCTAAAAGTAACCTAGTTTGCGTAGGGCAGTTCTCAGTTCCTGCATAAAATATGTGCTGGGCGTTGACCAAGCTGTGGAATCTTGGTTTCTTAGTTCCAGGGCTAACTTTTGGCATGACAGGTTCCCATAGAAAATGTGGGCAAAAATTTTTTTGTTGTTAGTTGCGAAGTCGTGTCCGACCCATCGCGTCCCCATGGACAACGTTCCTCCAGGCCTTCCTGTCCTCTACCATCTTCTGGAGTCCATTGAAGCTCACACCTATTGCTTCAGGGACTCCATCCAGCCCCCTTATTCTCTGTCGTCCCCTTCTTCTCTTGCCCTCCATCTTTCCCAGCATCAGGCTCTTCTCCAGTGAGTCCTTCCTTCTCCTTAGGTGGCCAAAGTCCTTGAGTTTCCACTTCAGGATCTGGCCTTCTAAAGAGCAGTCGGGGTTGATCTCCTCCAGGACTGACCGGTTGGATCGCCTTGCAGTCCAGGCGACTCGCAGGAGTCTTCTCCAGCACCAGAGTCCAAAGGCCTCAATTCTTTGTCGCTCAGCCTTTCTTATGGTCCAACTTTCACAGCCATACGTTGCAACTGGGAAAACCATGGCCTTGACTATACGCACTTTTGTTGGCAGGGTGACGTCTCTGCTTTTTAGTATGCTGTCTAGATTTGCCACGGCTTCCCTCCCCAGGAAAATTACGAAATTACAAAGGCATTTTTGCACATAGCTCCGGTCTCATTCTTACTTGCTTCCAGAACAGAAACAGCCTTGTTCAAAAAGCTGAGCGTTGTCCTTTGATTTTTCTTGACTTCTGATAACATTGTTGGCAAAATCTACACGGATTGAGGGTGGGGGGGGGTCCTGCTCCTGTGTGCAGGTCTGATCATAGAGAAGGGCTATTAGGTGACAGCCAAAGGCATATATTCAACCCAGAAGCCTGGCGTTCAGAGAGATCAGCCATCGACAGACCCATAGAGATAAACAACAACTACATACCAATCAAACGAGACCATCTAACGGTAAATAAGGACAGCCTCTCCTAGCCAGCCATCAGAGCACCCAGCTCAGCAGAGGTTAACATCAAGGTTAATACTATACCAACATCAAGCAGTAAACAATGGCCCAACCAGGGAACTACCAACTCAGATAGTCTGAGTAAACAACAGCCTAAGCCAGTGATGGCAAACCTTTTAGAGACCAAGTGCCCAAACTGCAATCGAAACCCCATTTATGCATCGTCGGGTGCCAGATGGGTGTGGCCCATTGGGTGGGCGTGGCTGCGGTGGTAACGGCAGACGGTGGGACTAAAAAGTTCAATCAATCAATTCCAACTTTGCAAGATCTTTTTTTTCCCGCAAGAAGTTGAAATTGATTGATTGAACCTTTTTTTTTTTGCACATGGCGGTGGAGACCTAAAGTGAAAAGGTTTTATAAAACCCAGCTGAAGGCCTAGGACTGGGGCAATGGCGCGAGTGCCCACAGAGAGGGCTCTGAGTGCTGCCTCTGGTACCCGTGCCCTAGGTTCACCACCACTGGCCTAAGCAAGGAATCACCAAAACTTTCTCACCAACATTGACAGCCATTAATATATAAACAGGGAGCAAAAAAAACCCCTCCCTTCTAACACTGATGATGTTATCTGTGCTGGGTAATGAAACGTCTGCAAGAAAACCACCAAGGACTCCACAGCTTTCCTCCTCCTCCTCCTCCTCCTCCTCCTCCTCCTCCTCCTCGCAAACCCCCCTCCCTTCTAGCACTGCTGATGTTACCTTGCTAGGTAATGAAACCTCTGCAAGAAAACCACCAAGGTCAGAGAGCACCAAAGTCTCCATAGTCGTTCTCCTCCTCCTCCTCTTCCTGCTCCTCCTCGCAAACCCCCTCCCTTCTAGCACTGATGATGTTACCTAGCTGGGTAATGAAACATCTGCAAGGAAACCCCCAAGCTCAGAGAGCACCAAGGACCTCATATTCATCCGTGACACAGACCAGCGATTTAGTATGTCATGGGGGTAATGGCCAGCCACCTGACCCAAACATTGATCAGACAGAAGCCCCACGGGGGAAGTTAGGAGAATTGCCGGTTCTTCTAATGGAGCCCTCGGAGTCCAGGAACAAGGAATAACTCAAAAATACTGCAAGGCAGGGTTGAGATAAATGCTCTTTTTGAATCTTGTAAGCAGGGAGCAACTAAGAGGCAGCGAGGAGGAAGAAGATCAAAGGGCCGAGGAAGGCTGTCTTTAAGATGCTTGCTGATAAAAGGGTCGATATCCAGTTTCCAAGATGATGTAACCTCAGCCCCATTTTCTTGCAATCGATCTGATGGATGAGAGTCTGCCAGCATCCATAGCTGTCTTGACAGCAAGCCCTGTTCGAAATCTTGCCAAACTAAAGCAACTGAAAATAGACTCTGAGAATCACTAAGGATGAGAGCCTTCTAATTCTCTTTCTCCCAACCAAAGGATCTAAGCCAGGGGTAGTCAACCTTGGCTCTTTTATGACTCGTGGACTTCAACTCCCAGAATTCCTGAGCCAGCTAAGCTGGCTCAGGAATTCTGGGAGTTGAAGTCCACGAGTCATAAAAGAGCCAAGGTTGACTACCCCTGATCTAAGCTTTGCCACCTTTTGGCCGTTTGAAACGCAGCCTCTCCTGGCCTGGGAATCCAGACCGCGTTCCACCACATCCCTACAGGTCCATATTCTCAAGACTTTTATCTACTATCTGAGAGACAGATACAGACAATTCAATGGTCAAAAAAGTAAGGTTCTACATGTAGGCAAGAAAAACCAAATGTACAGGTATAGTATAGGGGGTACCTGGCTCAATAGTAGTAACTGTGAGAGGGACCTCGGAGTCCTAGTAGACAATCACTTAAATAGGAGCCAGCCATGTGCTGCAGCTGCCAAAAAAGCCAACACAGTGCTAGGCTGCATCAACAGAGGGATAGAATAAGATCACGTGAAGTGTTAATACCACTTTACAAGGCCTTGGTAAGGTCACACTTGGAATACGGCATCCAGTTTTGGTCACCACGATGTAAAAAAGATGCTGAGACTCTAGAAAGAGTGCAGAGAAGAGCAACAAAGATGATTAGGGGACTGGAGGCTAAAGCATATAAGGAAAGGCTGCTGGAATTGGGTATGTCTAGTTGAATTGGGTATGTCTAGTTGAAACCAGGAGAGGTTGAGTTCTAGTACCACTTAGGCACAAAAGCTGGCTGGGTGATGTTGGCCAGTCACAAAGCAGATTGTGGTTTCTAATCCCGCCTTAGCCATGAAAACCAGCTGGTTGACTTGGGCCAATCACCATGAGACAATGAGTTCTAGTCCCGCCTTAGGCACGAAAACTGGCTGGGTGACTTTGAGCCAATCACCAGGAGGCGGTGAGTTCTAGTCCCGCCTTAGGCACGAAAACCGGCTGGGTGACTTTGGGCCAATCACCAGGAGAAAATGAGTTCTAGTCCCGCCTTAGGCACGAAAACCGGCTGAGTGACTTTGAGCCAATCACCAGGAGGCAATGAGTTCTAGTCCCGCCTTAGGCACGAAAACCGGCTGGGTGACTTTGGGCCAATCCCCAGGAGACGGTGAGTTCGAATCCTGCTTTAGGGATGAAAGCCAACTAGAGGTTTTTGGGCCAGTCCCTCTCTCCCGGCCTAACCCACCTCGCTAGGTTGTTGTGGGGAAAAGAAGAGGAAGAAGGAGTATTAGGTATGCTTGCTGCCGTTGAGTTATTCATAAGCAAGAATAAATGCAGAATAAAAATCAATCTCTTCCTCTCTGTCTCTCTTTCTCCTCTTAGATCATCAAGTTGAAAGCCGAAGCTCGCCTGGACCTCCTGAAGCAGATTGGCGTTTCGGTGGACACTTGGCTGAAAAGTGCAATGAATCAAGTGATGGAGGAACTGGAGAACGAGCGGTGGGCCAGCCTGCCAGCCATGGCCAGCAACGGCTCTTCACACGTGGTAGGGCTGGGAGTCTCTAACCGTCCCCTTTTCGGTCCCCAAAGCACAGTCCTCCTCCTCCTCCTCCCCCCTCCTCCCTTCTAGCCCTGATGATGTTCCCTAGTTGGGTCATGAAATGTCTGCAAGAAAACCACCCAACTCAGAGAGCACCAAGGACCCCACAGTCCGTCCGTCCTTCCTTCCTTCCTTCCTTCCTTCCTTCCTTCCTTCCTTTCAGCACTGATGATGTTACCTAGTTGGGTCATGAAATGTCTGCAAGAAAACCACCCAACTCAGAGAGCACCAAGGATCCCACAGTCCTTCCTTCCTTCCTTCCTTCCTTCCTTCCTTCCTTCCTTCCTTCCTTCCTTCCTTCCTTCCTTCCTTCCTTCCTTCCATCCTTCCTTCCTTCCTCCTTCCTTCCTTCCTTCCTTCCTTCCAGCACTGATGATGTTACCTAGTTGGGTCATGAAATGTCTGCAAGAAAACCATCCAACTCA
>NW_015387033.1:126790-159104 GCF_001527695.2 Protobothrops mucrosquamatus
CCTCCTCCTCCTCCTCCTCCTCCTCCTCCTTCTTCCTTCTTCCTTCTAGTCCTGATTATTTTCCCTAGTTGGGTCATGAAATATCTGCAAGAAAACCACCCAGCTCATAGAGCAGCAAGGACCCCAGAGTTGTCGTCTTCCTCCTCCTCCTCCTCCTGCTCCTCCTCCTCCTCCCCCCCCCCCACCTTTCTAGCCCTGATGATGTTTCCTAGTCGGGTCCCAAAACATCTGCAACGAAACCTACCAAGCTCAGAGAGCACCCAGGACCCCACAGTTCCACCCTGAGCTGGAGAGATTCTCTCTCCTATTGGAAGTGACACTTGGAGGGCCATTTTGGATCTGGTGAGATTTCCCGCAGAGGGATCCCTTGCCGCTGACATCCAGGTCTGCCGTTCAGACAGGGACCTGAACGAGGACAGACGAGAGTGCGTGTGAATTCGGAGGAAGAAGAAGAGAGAGGTTTTTCTTGAGCGCCAAGAGAATCCGAGGAAGTGAGCCTTAAGGGCTCTTTGTTGCCAAGATGCCAGCGGAGAGAAACACGCCCACTCCTTCCTCCCCTTCCCCCGCTTCCTTTGGCTCCGTGCCTCAGTTTCTTTTTTTGTGAAACCTGGGACTTTTCCCAATAATTCCTCCTCGGCCTGAATTCCTAATGAGTTGGCAGACGTGGGGATGGGGGGGGGGAATGATGAAATCTCCCTTCTGTTTTCTCCCTGCCTACCAGCCTTCGTGTACAAAGATTTCCCTGATATTCCATGGAAAGCAGGTCTCTGTGTGTGTGTGTGTGTGTGTGTGTGTGTCTTTGTTTTTTGGTTTTTTTTTCTAAAGTAAAATCTAACATTGCAAGACCAAAAGAGCACCCTCTTTTTTTCGCTTTTATAGTCCTGGTCTATGTTTCCTACACTCCCCTTCCCTTTTCTTGGCCATCCTAAACCTCTGCCCCTGCTTTATTTTAAAATTCAGCTCGACTTAACAACCGTTCAATTTAGTGACCGTTCAAAGTTACAGGGGCGCTGGGAAAAAAGCGTATTTTGGCTATTTTATTTTTTTTACACGATTGCAGCATCCCCGTGTTCATGTGATCAACATCCAGACTCTTGACCACAGGCTCATATTGATGACGGTCGTGGCGTCCTGGGGGGATCACGTGATCCCCCTTTTGTGACCTTCTGATAAGCAGAGTCAATGGGGAAACCGGATCCACTTAAGAACCTCATGATTCATTTAACAGTTGCGGCGATTTGCCCAACAACTGGAGCAAGAACTGTCGTAAAATGGGGCAAAACTCACATAATAATAATAATAATAATAATAATAATAATAATAATAATAATAATAATAATAATAATAATAACAACAACAACAACAACAACAACAATAACAATAATAAGTAATAACAATAATAACAATAATAATAAGGTTGGAAGGGACCTTGGAGGTCATCTAGTCCAACCCCCTGCTCAGGCAGGAAACCCTATACCATTTCAGACAAATGGCTGTCCAGTTTCTTCTTTAAAACTTCCAGTGCTGGAGCATTCACCGCTTCTGGAGGCAGGTGGTTCCACTGGTTAATTCTTCTAACTGTCAGGAAATTTCTCCTTAGTTCTAGGTTGCTTCTCTCCTTGATGAGTTTCCATCCGTTGCTTCTTGTCCTGCCTTCAGGCGCTTTGGAGAATAGCTTGACTCCCTCTTCTTTGGGGCAGCCCGAGAGATTGGAAGACTGCTATCATGCCACCCCTCGTCCTTCTGTTAATTAAACTAGATATACCCAATTCCTATAACTATTCTTC
Source organism: Protobothrops mucrosquamatus (assembly GCF_001527695.2). Taxonomy (NCBI): domain Eukaryota; kingdom Metazoa; phylum Chordata; class Lepidosauria; order Squamata; family Viperidae; genus Protobothrops; species Protobothrops mucrosquamatus. The sequence goes on from NW_015387033.1 coordinate 128,578, forward strand.
ATATGTTTTAGCCTCCAGTCCCCTCATCATCTTTGTTTCTCTTCTCTGCCCTCTTTCTAGAGTCTCAACATCTTTTTCACATCGTGGTGACCAAAACTGGATGCGGTATTCCAAGTGTGGCCTTACTAAGGCCTTGTAAAGTGGTATTAACACTTCACGTGATCTTGATTCTATCCCTCTGTTAATGCAGCCCAGCACTGTGTTGGCCTTTTTGGCAGCTGCAGCACACAGCTGGCTCACATTTAAGTGATTGTCTACCACTTAACAGCTGCCTTGCTTAATAACATACATTTTGCAGTCAGTTGTCATAATTCAGGGACTGCTTGTATAGTTTTGCACATACAACCTTGCTAGAACGAAGTTGGAAGTTGGCCTTAACTATTTCTGTCAAACAGATGCTAAAAGTAGGGTGTGGTGGAAGAACCCTCATCAAATAACTTGAAGTAGCCATATTTATCTTCCTTGGGCTGTTTTGCAATTTCATACAAAATAACCAGCCAAGCAGGCTGACTGTAAGGGAGCCCATAGCCAAATGGATCCACACGTGATCTGCTGGATTGAAAGATCTCTTAAGGCAGATGCCAGGGATCCTGCTCACAATGCACAATTTGTGGCTGTTCTAAGCAACTCAATCACACTGGGGGGAGATCTGTGCATCGGAGAGCAAAACTCCTTTAAAAAAAACTGAGAGAGAATTCACATGAATTAAGATTTCACTTGTCTTAAGATCCTTGAGCTGTATGTCTCCCAGTCTGATTTGCAACTCATATGACCCCGGGACATTGCAACTGTCAAAAGTACATGCCAGTTGCCAAGCATCCGAATTCTGAACACGTGACCTTGGGGACGCTGCGACGGTCACAACTGCAAGGGCTTGACCCTAAGTCCCTTTTTTTTTTCAGTGACATCCTAACTTTAAACCAGGGGTAGGCAACCTTGACTCTTTTATGACTCGTGGACTTCAACTCCCAGAATTCCTTAGCCAGCATGGGGGAACTATGGCCCCTTCATGACTCGTGGACTTCAACTCCCAGAATTCCTGAGTCCACATGGGGAAACTATGGCCCCCCTCATGACTCGTGGACTTCAACTCCCAGAATTCCTCAGCCAGCATGGGGGAACTATGGCCCCTTCATGACTCGTGGACTTCAACTCCCAGAATTCCTCAGGCAGCATGGCTCAGCTTGGAAACCTCCCTCTCCCCTCAGGATGGCTGGCTCAGGAATTCTGGGAGTTGAAGTCCACAAGTCATAAAAGAGCCAAGGTTGCCTACCCCTGGTTTAAACAGTTGCTAAACGAATGTTTATAAGCCGAGAACTATTTGTATTGAGTAATGAATGCTCACAGTCTCTTCCTGTTTTTCTCCGTTAGCTAAACGTTGATCTGGAAAGGGAAGACGGAGAAGACGGCCTGGATGCTTTTGAAGACAGCAACTCCAGTCCTTCCGGCACCCTCCGCAATTACCCCTTGACCTGCAAAGTTGTTTATTCATACAAGGTAGGTAATGTTCAAAATCTTCGCAGAGGACAGATTTTCATATAAAGAGATCGTGGGGCATTTTTGCACGAAGGACTAGCAGGCTGTTCCCTTAAAAATCTTTCCACAAATCCTGAAGTCCCAAAGGTGCTTTTTGTCAGGAGGCAACTGGACTTTTCTTTGAAGACGTTTCGCTTCTCATCCCAGAAGCTTCTTCAGCTCTGACTGGATGGAGGGGAGTGGAAGGATTTATATTCCTTGCAATCATCTGGTCATTTGGCTCTTTTTAGAGCAGGGATAGGCAACCTTGGCTCTTTTATGACTCGTGGACTTCAACTCCCAGAATTCCTGAGCCAGCCATGCTGAGGGGAAAGGGAGAGGTTTCCAAGCTGAGCCAGGCTGGCTCAGGAATTCTGAGAGTTAAAGTCCACGAGTCATGAAGGGGGCCATAGTTTCCCCATGCTGGCTCAGGAATTCTGGGAGTTGAAGTCCACGCGTCATAAAAGAGCCAAGGTTGCCTACCCCTGGTTTAGAGGGTCATTGAGGCCACCTGGAAGTTTATCTGTGCCTAACAACCAGATAATAATAATGATAATAATAACGCAAAGTGTTAGTGCCATTTTATAATGCCTTGATAAGGCCACACTTGGAATACTGCATCCAGTTTTGGTCCCCACGATGTAAAAAAAAATAGATGTTGAGACTCTAGAAAGAGGGCAGAGAAGAACAACGAAGATGATTCTATTCTAAGTCTTAAAAGTTGCCAAGAACGGATATCCCTGGTGGCTGGGGAATTCTGTGAGTTGAAGTCCACGCGTCTTAAAGTTGCCTAGTTTGGAAAATAGTCCACGACAGGTAGTCCTGGACTTAAACTAGTAGTTTAGCAACCAAAGTTGCAATCTACCTGTGGAAAGGGAGTATGACACCCCCCCAGGCCTCTTTTTAAAAGAGGATTAGGGGACTAGAGGATCTCCAGGAGAAACTTCCTGACAGTTAGAACAATTAACCAGTGGAACCACCTGCCTCCAGAAGCGGTGAATGCTCCAGCACTGGAAGTCTTTTCAGAAGAGACTAGACAGCCATTTGTCTGAAATGGTCTAAGGTTTCCTTCCTGAGCAGGGGGTTGGACTAGATGACCTCCAAGGTCCCTTCCATTTTTATTATTATTATTATTAATAATAATAAAGGTTCCCTTCCAACTCTTGTCATTCTGTTGCCTCCTTCATCTTCTCTCTTCCCAAATTTCTAAGCTGGCTTCCCCAGTTCACAGCCTCCCTCCTCAGGTTCCTAGCTTGCCTTTTGCCCTTTAAGCTTCTCACCACTTCGCTTTCCAGGATCTCATCAATTTTACAAGTCATTAACTCACCAATTTTCTCACCCTTCCCCCCCCAACCAATTCACTCTTTCCTGTTGGTTTTGTAATTCGATCCTCACTCATCACCTCCTGTGACTCCAAATCATCATCTCAGTGGACTTTTTTCTTCCCTATCTTCCTCTCCGTGAAAACCCTCCTAGCTTTTTACCACAAGGTCCTGTTGCTTTTTTTGCAAGCCACAAACTTCTCTCCTTTTTTTTCCAGGATCTGAAAAAGTTGCCAGAACCATAACTTTTTTTTTGTCTTCCCACCTTCCCTGTAAGCCACTTTGCCCTTCCTCTTTTTCTTTTCTTTTCTTTTCTTTTTTCTTCTCTTTTCTTTTTTCTTCTCTTCTTTTTTGTTTTAGTAGTTGCATCCTCATTCATTCCCTGTACCTGCTGCAACCACCTTATTTCCTTTATATCAATAAATCAATCACCCAGAGTGATAGATGAGACAGAGAGAGAGATAAGAGAAATGATGGATTAGATAAATAGAGATGATAGATGAGAGAGAGAGAGAGAGAGACAGACAGACAGACAGGCAGACAGGCAGACAGAGTGGATGGATGGATGGATAGATGGGTGGATGGATGGATGGATGGATGGATGACTGGTAGATGAGAGAAATAACATGACAGATAGATATGAATTAGATAGAGAGATGATAAGATAGAGAAAGAGAAAGGTCAAAGCTAGACAGATAAGAGAGAGAGAGATAGGTAGATAGGGGGGATAGCTATACAGATGAAATAGACAGACAGACAGACAGACAGATAGATAGATGATGGATGGATGGATGGATGGATGGATAACCGATAGATAGATAGATAGATAGATAGATAGATAGATAGATAGATAACGATAGATAGATCGATAGATAGATAGATAGATAGATAGATAGATAGATAGATAGATAGATAGATAACGATAGATAACGATAGATAGATAGATTAGATAGATAGACAGACTAGATAGATAGATAGATAGATAGATAGATAGATAGATAGATAGATAGATAGATAGATAGATAGATAGATAGATTAGACAGACAGACAGACAGACAGACAGACAGACAGACAGACAGACAGACAGACAGACAGACAGACAGACAGACAGACAGACAGACAGACAGATAGATAGATAGATAGATAGATAGATAGATAGAGTGGATGGATGGATGGATGGATGGATGACTGATAGATGAGAGAAATAAGAGAGATGACAGATAGATATGAATCAAAGCTAGACAGATGAGAGAGAGAGAGAGATAGGTAGAGAGAGATGATAGCTATACAGATGAGATAGCTAGATGATATAGATAGATAGATAGATAGATAGATAGATAGACAGACAGACAGACAGACAGATCAGAAAGAAATAGGGCAGCTGGCTAAGGAATTCTGGGAGTTGAAGTCCACAAGTCTTAAAATCGCCACCTTTGGGCACCCTGTCCTTACCCCCATGGCCTCCCCCTCCCCAAAGCCCCTTCCTGCCCTTTCTTACACTGCCTCCTCTTCCTCTCCTTCCCCGCAGGCTTCCCAGCCGGATGAGTTAACCATCGAGGAGCACGAGGTCTTGGAAGTGATCGAGGACGGGGATATGGAAGACTGGGTAAAGGTATCGGTTGGCTTTTCCCTGTCTTTGCCTGGCATGCTGTAGCCGCCCTCTCCTTGTTGTTGTTGTTGTTTTTGTTGTTGTTGTTTTGTTTTGTTTTCCGCCGTCATCATCGCAACGCTCCTAACGCCCAGCGTGCTCCTCTTCCCCGCTTTCACAGGCCCGGAATAAGTCGGGCCACGTGGGCTACGTCCCGGAGAAATATTTGCAGTTCCCGACGTCCAACAGCCTCTTGAGCATGTTGCAGTCCCTGGCAGCCTTAGACAGCCGGTCTCACACCTCCAGCAACTCCACCGAAGCCGAGCTCGTCTCGGGAAGCCTTAACGGAGACTCCAGCGGTAAGGGCCGAGAGGGCTGAATCTTGTGTGTTTGTGTGTATGTGTGTTGGGAGACACCCCTGCTATCCTGCACATCCCAGACATAAAAAAACCACATTCTCAACCATTCATGAGGTGCCGTTTCACAACCCAGCTTCAGCTCCAGGGAGAAACATGGCAATGAAAGCCAGCAATGGGCGACTTGGGGCCAATCACCAGGAGACGGTGAGTTCTAGTCCCGCCTTAGGCATGAAAGCCAGCTAGGTGACTTTGGGCCAATCACCAGGTGATGGTGAGTTCTAGTCCTGCCTTAGGCATGAAAGCCAGCTGGGTGACTTTGGGCCAATCACCAGGTGACGGTGAGTTCTAGTCCTGCTTTAGGCATGAAAGCCAGCTGGGTGACTTGGGCCAATCACCAGGAGACGGTGAGTTCTAGTCCTGCCTTAGCCATGAAAGTCTGCTGGGTGATTTTGTGCCAATCCCCAGGAGAATGTGAATTCTAACCCTGCCTTAGCCATGAAAGCCTGCTTGAGTGCCTTTTTGCCAATCACTAGGAGACGGCGAGTTCTAGTCCCGCCTTAGGCATGAAATTGGGCTGGGACTTTGAGACGATCCTCAGGAGACGGCGAGTTCTAGTCCCCTGAAAGCTGGCTGGGTGACTCGCTAAGTCCAAGTTTATTTGTAGTGGGGAAACATCCATTTCTGTGCTCGCCCACCTTGACCGACTCATAATAAACAATAAAGGCTGGATAAAAATCGAACAAATAAAGAAAGATCGGCGGTCGGGAGGATTCCCAACGTGCTAATGCCGCCCGTCTCCGCTTCCTCCCTTCCAGTCTGTTTTGTAAAAGCACTTTACGATTACGAGGGCCAGACGGACGAGGAGCTCTCCTTTCCGGAAGGAGCCATAATTCGCATCCTGAACAAAGAAAACCAGGACGACGACGGCTTCTGGGAAGGCGAATTCAACGGCCACGTCGGGGTTTTCCCTTCTGTCCTGGTCGAAGAACTGACCGCGTCCGAAAACGGAGAGGTGGCCTGCCTCGCTGAAGTTCAGGTATTGGCGCTAACCAGGTAGAGGTAGTCCTCGCTTTACGACCACAAAGAGGACTCCGGATAAAACATCTGCGCCCCGTTCTTCTCCCACCCTCCCCATCCCCCCAATTCTGGTCTTTCCAAGTCTTTTTCTTTCAAATTGAGGCTCTGCCATCAAACCTTTCTTACAGGTAGTCCTCGGCTTTACGACCGCTCGCTTTGTGACTGTTCAAAGTTACAACCTACTATCCGGAAAAAGGAAGTTGTGATGATTTGGTTCTGAAGGTCCGATAAGCACCCCCTCTCCCCCCCAACAGTCACATGACTGAATTGTGGGCCGCTGAGCCATAATTTTGATCTTTTGCAGCAACGTTCGGTGTTACGACGGTTTTGGGCCCACTCACCCCCCACCTTCAAACCGGAGGTTCACTTGCCAAATGGTTAGCAACCCCCGGCACTCGCTTAACGACCGCTGTGCCCGTTTTACAACCGTCGCAACTTGCTTAAGGACCGACGCGAAAGAAGGCCGTCAAAAATCAGGTCACAGGACCGACCCTGTTTTATGATTGTTACAGAAACATAAAAAACTTACATGTATGACAAACAGCAGCGAGAATTATATTGGCACAGTATTGGAAAAACGAAAAAACACCAACGGAAGAAGACATAGTTGGGAAAATTTGGGACTGTGCGGAAATGGATAGGCTCACATTGAAAATGAAAGGCCAAGAATAATAATGATATAATAATAATAATAATAATAATAATAATAATAATAATAATAATAATAATAATAATAATAATAATAATAATAATTAATAATAATAATAATAATAATAATAATTAATAATAATAATAAGAAGAAGAAGAAGAGGAGGAGGAGGAGGAGGAGGAGGAGGAGGAGGAGGAGAAAAAGAAGTGGTAGTGGTAGTGGTAGTAGTAGTAGTAGGAATGGACTTTGGAGGTCATCAAGTCCAACCCCCTGCTCAGGCAGGAAACCCTATACCATTTCAGACAAATGGCTGTCCAGCCTCTTAAAAAACCTCCAGGATTGGAGCATTCTCCACTTCTGGTGGCAAGCAGTTCCACTGGTTAATTGTCCTCACTGTCAGGAAATTCCTCCTTAGTTCCAGGTTGCTTCTCTCCTTGATGAGTTTCCATCCATTGCATCTTGTCCTGCCTTCAGGCCCTTTGGAGAATAGCTTGACCTCCTCTTCTTTTGTGAAGTCCTACAGGTAGTCCTTGACTTACGACCACACGGGAGCCCAAAATTTCCGTTGCTAAGTGAGACCTCTGTGAAGTGAGTTTTGGCCCACCTTCCTTGCCACCCCGGTTAAGCGAATCCCTGCAGTTGTTCCATTAGTAACACGGTCGCTAAATGAACCCCGCTTTCCCCCCCACACTGACTTTGATCGCCGGAAGGTCGCAAAAGGAGGGGGAATCGCGTGACCCCCCCCCCGGGAGACCGCGACCACGTCATAAATACGAAGCGGTTGCCCAGCGTCTGGATTTTGATCACGTGACCCCGGGGAGGCTGCCAGGGTCATCAGTGTGAAAAGGGGGTGACGAGTGACTTTTTTCAGCCCCGTTGTAACTTTTGAACGGTCACTAAAGGAGCTGTTGTAAGTCGAGGACTGCCTCTGTGTGCCTTGGATCGAGAGTCGAATTCGGATGTTTGTTTCCTGACTTGCACCGATGGATTGATATGATATCCCCATCGAATCCCAGTCGGTTCCCAGGGATGACCACAGAGAGATGGACTTTTTTTTTCCCAGGAGGACCTGTGGCTCTTTCCGTGGCTGAGAAGGACATCCTCCGTTTACGGCCATCTTCTCTGCTTCCCCACAGGCCTTTCCGTCCGCCAAGTCCCAGAATTCCCTGGCGCCCTTGCCCCTCTACGACCAGCCCCCCGCCAGCCCTTTGCCCAGCCCCGACAAAAGAGGAGCGCAGGGCTTCCCGCGGTCGCCATCGGCAAACGGTAAGAAGGGCTCGGGCTCCCCCTGGGGTACCCTGCGGGCGAGAAGGCCACGATCAAGCCACCGGTGGCCTTTTCAGACACTGAAGAGCGCCTGGTCCGCAAGGGAGCTATCAACTCCCGGCCCAGATCTGTTGCGTGGTCCGGTCAGTTTCACTCAACATTGTGGTCTAGTGGTGCAGATGCTGGCCTGGCAATGGGGGAGGGGGGACAATCTAGGTTCAAGTCCCCCATCAATCACGGAGGTGGCCCAGAAAGGCTGAAGCTGGAGCCATTTTCTTTCTTTCTTTCTTTCTTTCTTTCTTTCTTTCTCTTTCTTTCTTTCTTTCTTTCTTTCTTTCTCTTTCTTTCTTTTTTTCTTTCTTTCTTTCTTTCTCTCACTTTCTCTCTCCTCTTTCTCTCTCTTCTCACTTTCTCTTTTTCTTTCTTTCTCTTCTCTTTCCTTCTCTTTTTCTTTCTTTCTCTCACTTTCTTTCTCGCTTTCTTTTTCTTTCTCTTTTTCTTTTTCTTTCTCTTTTTCTTTCTTTCTCTTTCTCTTTCACTTTTTCTTTCTCTTTCCTTCTCTTTTTCTTCTTTCACTCACTTTTTCTCTCTCTTTCTCTGCCTATCTTTCTTTCTTTCTCTTTCTCTTTCTCTTTTTCTTTCTCTCTCTCTCTTTCTTTCTCTCTATTTTCCTTTCCCTTTTCCCCTCTCTCTTTCTCTTTCTGTCTCTCACCTCAGGCCACCTCACAGGATTGTTGTGTTGTGCAAACACGAGACGAGAGCATTAGACATGCCGCCTCTGAGTTCTCGAAGGAAAAGCAACTATGAAATTCCTGTCTTAGACAAGGATGAGTTGGAGAGTTACGAAAACCTCAATGAGGAGAACATGAATTTCTGCATCTAAACAGAAAGGAAGTCCTCCATTTCTATAAGAACAGTAATCTTAAATATCCAGTGAAAAGCTTTCCAAGTCAGAGGTGGGGAACCAGGGCCTCACTCGTGGATTTCAACTCCCAGAATCCCTGAGTGCTCAGGAATTCTGGGAGTTGAAGTCCACAAGTCATAAAAGGGCCAAGTTTGAAGACCCCCTTGGACTTCAACTCCCAGAATTGCTCAGCCATCAGGGGGGAACTATATGGCCCCTTCATGACTTGTGGACTTCAACTCCCAGAATTCCTGAGCCAGCATGGGGGAACTATGGCCCCTTCATGACTTCTGGACTTCAACTCCCAGAATTCCTCAGCCAGCATGGGGGAACTATGGCCCCTTCATGACTCGTGGACTTCTACTCCCAGAATTCCTGAGCCAGCATGGGGGAAACTGTGGCCCCTTCATGACTTGTGGACTTCAACTCCCAGAATTCCTCAGCCATCAGGGGGGAACTATGGCCCCTTCATGACTTCTGGACTTCAACTCCCAGAATTCCTCAGCCAGCTTGGGGGAACTATGACCCTTCATGACTTGTGGACTTCAACTCCCAGAATTCCTGAGCCAGCATGGGGGAACTATGGCCCCTTCATGACTCGTGGACTTCTACTCCCAGAATTCCTCAGCCAGCTTGGGGGAACTATGACCCTTCATGACTTGTGGACTTCAACTCCCAGAATTCCTCAGCCAGCATGGGGGAACTATGGCCCCTTCATGACTTCTGGACTTCAACTCCCAGAATTCCTCAGCCAGCTTGGGGGAACTATGACCCTTCATGACTTGTGGACTTCAACTCCCAGAATTCCTCAGCCAGCATGGGGGAACTAAGGCCCCTTCATGACTTGTGAACTTCTCCTCCCAGAATTCCTCAGCCAGCGTGCCTGGCTGAGGAATTCTGGGAGTTGAAGTCCACAAGCCATAAAAGGGCCCTGGTTCCCCGACTCCTGCTCTAAGCGGTGCATCCTCAGATTCTCCATTTTGAAAACGACGGGACTTCAACTCCCAGAATTGCCCAGCCGGCATGCCTTGTAGTCCACACTTCTTACAGTCTGCAGAAAGTACGAAATTTTGTCCTTGAAGCATTCTCATTGTGGGTTTTTTTTTTATGTGTGTTATTCTTTTGTTGCAGTTTCAGAAAACAACTTCAAGTCAAGTTCCCCTGGATTTTCCCAGCCATCCCGACTCCTTCCTGAAAGCACTTCCTACGGCAAACTCAGACCTGTAAGTTTTAAGACTCTCCACACAGCGGTTGAAATAAATAAACGGGGGAATTATGCAGCTTTGGTGCACTTGCTCCAGGCACAAACCGAGTTAGAACAGGGTTTAATTTCACCTGCCCCAGGCCGGCTAAATTACCATTACAAATTGCAATTGCAATTTGTAAATTATAATTGCCTGCCAATTGCACGTTGCCTTTTGAAAGGTAGGACTCAAATATTAGTTCCCTTCAGCTTCTACAGAGAGTCCTCGAAGTTACAACGCCACCGGAAAAAGTGACTTACGACCATTTTTCACGCTTAACGACCGTCGCAGCATCCCCAGGGGTCAGGTGATTTACATTCTGATGTTTGACAACCGACTCACATTTATGACAATTGCAGCCTCCTGGGGTCACGTGATCCCCATTTTGTGACCTTCTCTCAAGCAAAGTCAAGGATTCACTTAACGACTGTGTGACTAATTTAACAACGGCGGCGATTCACTTAACCGGCGTGGCAAGAAAAGTCGTAAAATGGGGCAAAAAAAGAAATTTTTCACTTAGCAGCGTAAATTTTGGGCTCGGTTGTGGTCGTAAGTTGAGGACTACCTGTATGGTGGAAGCTGGAAACTTTTCAGAATGAAGTTAGAAAGAATTTGCAAAATACGACTTCTGGTTTGCCGCCGCGGACGTTTGGAAGGCGAGCTCCGTCTTCCGCGTCCGTTTTCTTGCTTGCCTGCCACCGTTGTAAAGCGAATCACTGCAGATGTTTAGGAACACAGTTGTTAAATGAATCTGGCTTCCCCGTCGCAACAGGAGAGCGTGTGACCCCCCCCCCGGGACATGGCAACCGTCATAAATTATGAGTCAGTTGTCTGAATTTTGATCACATGACTCTGGAATGAGACGGTTGCCAAGCCTCTGAATTTTGATCACGTGACCCCAGGGATGCTTGCAATGGTCGTAAGGGTGAAAAACGGTCCTAAGTCACTTTTTTTCAGGGCCGTCGTAACTTCGAACGGTCACTAAACAAATGGCTGTAAGTCAAGGACTTTGTGTACTCTGTTGTTCTGTGAAATCTCGCCTAGCTGACCTGTTTTTTTTGTGTTTTTTTTCCTCACTGTGGTCTGTTTGGGGGGTTCCAGGTCCGAGCCGCCCCGCCGCCCCCCACCCAACACCGCCGCCCCCCCGAGAAGATTGAAGACGTGGAAATCACCTTAGTGTGACCGGAACTGCCCAGGCCGGGACTCCAGCCGAAACCCGGGCGCGGCCCTCGCCCACCGGCCTTGCGACGGACAGTTTGTGTTTGAACGAGGCGACTGCTTAAAAGCTGGAGGGGGGAACACGGGAAGATCCTCCAGGAACACCGTTGTGTGGGTGGGTGCTGCTTCCCACCGTTGATGGACATTTTGTGCCTTTTTTATTTGTTGTCGTTGGGTTTCGCCTTCTCGATCCGCCTGTGTAGCACAACGCAAGCAGCCATGCCTTTTTCAGCTGGACAGCAGCGAGTTTTAATTTTTTTTCCAGGGGTGCGCCAAACATCCCCCACCCCGCTTTCACGTGGCCCGTCGACCCGTTGCGACTGTACGGCGGCTACAATCGTTGGGGAACCTGGCCTAATCCCATCCCGGTCTGATTTCAGCCTTCCCTTAGTCGGTGACTTCCAGATGTAGTAGAACTATGATTGCCATCATCCCTGTGAGTGCTCTGGGCCTTGCAAGCCGGCGTTGCAGCTCCAACATGTGGAAGGCACCATGTTTGGACGGGGTTGCAGCTTCAACATCTGGAAACTCATGTTTGGACAAAGGTCGCAGCTCCCAACATCTGGAGGCTGCCGGACAGCTGCAACACCTGGAAACTCATGTTCAGACAGATGTTGCGACTCCAACAACAAGGCTGCCGCGTTTGGACATGTTGCAGCTCCAACATCTGGAAACTCATGTTTGGACAGATGTCGCAGCTCCAACATCTGAAAACTCCTATTCTGACATATCGCAACTCCAACATCTGGAAACTCATGTTCTGACAGATGCCACAGTTCCAACATCTGAAGGCTGCCATGTTCAGACATGTGTCGCAGCTCCAACATCTGGAAACTCATTTTCAGACAGATGTCGCAGCTCCAACATCTAGAAACTCATATTCTGACATATCGCAGCTCCAACATCCGGAATCTAATGTTCTGACAGATGCCACAGTTCCAACATCTGGAGGCAGCCATGTTCGGACAGATGTCACAGCTCCAACCTCTGGAAGCTGCCATTTTCGGACGGGTTGCAGCTCCCAACCTCTGGAGGCTGCCGTGTTCGGACAGATGTCGCAGCTCCAACATCTGGAAACTCACGTTCAGACAGATGTCGCCGCTCCAACATCTGGAAACTCACGTTCAGACAGATGCCGCCGCTCCAACATCTGGAGGCTGTCACGTTCGGACAGATGTCGCAGCTCCAACATCTGGAAGCCATCCCATTTGGACCTGATCGTTTCCTTCCCCGGCCCGGCGAACGTTTCCCTGGCACTTAGTGGAGAAGTTTTGGCGTTAACGGTTTGCCGCAGCCAATCCAATCCCCCCCCGGGGCGCTTTTCTGCATAAGGAGTGTAATCTGTAGCCCTGCTCCGAATCAGGGCGTATATTATATAAATATACGCCACGCGCATCAGTGCAGGATTTTACTGTTGTCATAGGAATGTATTAAAACCTTTCTTCTCTCCCCCCCTCCCCCCACCAACCTCTTCAAGTAGCGTCCCCTGCTTGGGCGGGACTTCCGGGACGGGAAAAGCCGGGCACGAGGGTCAGCCGAAGGAGGGGCTGGCCCCCTCTTTCGGCTCTCCCCCCCTTTTCGCTGGTCCTCACGCTTTTGAGACGGGGGTGGCGAAAAAGGTTCTGCCAAAACACAGCAAGTCTCGAGGGAGGTAAAATACGGGGATTGCCCCTCTTTCAGAGTGGAGGTGGTGTCACCTGGGCTTTGAAGTTCCTTCTGGACCGATATTTATGCGGTGGGGGGGGGTGTCTGCGAACCGAGGGCTGAATTCACAGCGATGCGTTTTCTTCCCAGGAGAAAATTGAATAAGGATTTTCATGGCACAGCTGGAAGCGGCCGTTCCTTTCCTCTTGAAACTTCCCTCCCTTCCTTCCTCCCTCCCTCCTGTTATTTCCTTCCTTCCCTCCCTCTCTCTTTCTCTCTCTCCCCCTTTCTTTGCTTCCTCCTTTTTGTTATTTTCTTCCCTCCCTCCCTTCCCCTTATTATTTTCTTCCTTCCCTCCCTCCTATTTTCTTTCCTCTCTTTTTATTTCCTTCCCTCCCTTTCTCTCTCCCTCCCTGTCTTGTTATTTCCTCCCCTCCCTCTCCCTTTTTCTCTCTCCCCCTTTCTTTCTTCCCTTCCTCCTTTTTATTTTCTTCCCTCCCTCGCCCTTATTTCCTTCCTTCCCTCCTATTATTTTCTTCCTTCCCTCCTTTTATTTCCTTCCCTTCCTCCCTCCCTCCGTCTTGTTATTTCCCTCCCTCCCTCTCTTTCTTTCCCTCCCTCCTGTTATTTCCTTCCTTCCCTCCCTCCCCCTTTTTCTCTCTCCCCCTTTCTTTCTTCCCGTCTTCTTTATTTTCTTCCCTCCCTCCCCCTTATTATTTCCTTCCTTCCTTCCCTCCCATTATTTCCTTCCCTCTTTCTCCCTCCCTCCCTCCCATTATTTCCTTCCTCCCCTCCTATTCTCCCTCCCTCCCTTCTTTCCTCCCTTCCCCTTCCATCTCGTTCTCTCTCCTATTCCCCCTCCCTCCCTTCCATTGAATTGGTCTACTTTTTACAACACTCCCCTCTAGCTATCCTCCCTCCCTCCCTCCTTCCTCGCTTCAGCCACTTCTTCTCTTATTCCAGTTTATCCCCCGACCTTCGCAACAGGTCTCAGGCACAGTGGCTTCCACTGGGGCCCAAGAAGCTGAAGGTTCGGCCTACTTGACCGGTGGCCTCTAGGCTTGGGTGCCCCCTCTCTGTGACCCTGATGGGCCACCCTCCATCCCAGGAAATTAAACCCGGAGATGGTCACGATCTCGGTCTCTTTCTCTCGCTCTGTGTGGCCTACCCAGAGTTTTCACACCCCTGGGATGGAGACCTTGCTGGTTTCGCTGGGCTCCACCTCGTCTCTCTCCCAACAGATTTTTGCAGGATTTCCCCCCCCCCTCCAACCCCCCAGTGAAAATGGACAAATGTCCATTTGGACGTTTGGAAGTTGTTAACCCGTCAGCCAGTTGTTCACTCCATCTTTGCCGCTCTCAAAGCTCTCAAAACCTCACCTCGGTTCTCCTCTTGGGCTCACACCTCGCCAAGGGGTCTCTCCGCCCTTCTTCAGAGCTTTCCTGGGTCAACTCCATCTTTGAAGGGTCCTCTGCCCCCCACCCACCCTATTTCCAACCCCTGTCGTTGAGCACACCAACCTTGACTAAAGCTGGTTTGTTCCTTCCGCCTGAGTTTAAACCAGGCGAAGGTTGGGAAGAAATAAATGTATTTCGTACGAGCTTGTACAGATTCCCACCAAAAAAAGAGGATTTTACCCTTTCGGACGTCGGTGTCGGAGAAGACGCCCAAGGAAACAAAAACCCCACTGGGTCATCCCCCCCCCCCCCAAAAAAAACCCCCACATCCATCCAGAGTTCCTTGTTGTATCACCAAAATCCAGGCTGAGATACGTCCAATTCGGGGGGGGGGAGACCATGAGAAGACCCGGCTCTTTTGGGAACGCCAGGAGGCTGGGAAAAACAGGAAAAAAAAGGAGAAGAGGAGCAGGTTAGGTGGCGATAGGTAGGAGAGCTGTCGAAGTTCCGGGTTCGGGAGGTGCTCCCGAAGACGACCGACCGACTGAGGGCCCCGAGAGTCGGCACGGACTCCAGAGCCCATCCTCCATCCCACGCGCTTCCCTGCTACCGGGGTAGAATGTATAAACTCACCTGCACAATGTGTCCCGAGTTTTACCTGTAAGTTAAGGTATCACAAAAGCTCTTTTGGGGTCCCTCTCCCTTTCCCCAATTCCTTGGCTTTCGCTTCGTGGAAGAGCTTGATCTGAAACTTTGCACCGATAATCTTGGCTGGGTCTACATCCAGAAAAAAGTCTTCCTCTTTCTCTTCTTTTCTCTCTCTTCTCTTCTTTCTTCTCCTCTCCCTTCCCCTCTCTCCTCTTCTCTTCTGTTTCTCTTCTCTCTCTTCTTTCTCCTTCTCTCTTCCCCTCTTTCTTCCCCTTCTCTTCCCTTCTTTCTCTTCTCTTCTTTTCCCTTCCCTTCTTTCTCCTCTTCTCTTCTCCTCCCTTCCCTTCTTTCTCCTCTCTTCCCCTCTTTTCTTCCCCTCTTTCCTTCTCCTTCTCTTCTCTTTTCCCTTCCCTTCTTTCTTCTCTTCTCCCTTCCTTTCTCTTTCTCTTCTCTCCTTTCTCCTCTCTTCCCCTCTTTCTTCACCTTCTCTTCCCTTCTTTCTCTTCTCTTCTTTTCCCTTCTTTCTCTTCTCCCTTCCCTCCCTTTTTTCTCTTCTTTCTCCTCTCTTCCCCTCTTCTTTCTTCCCCTCCTTCTCCTCTCTTCCCTTCTCTCCTTTCTTCCCCTCCATCTCTTCTCCTCTCCCCTCCCCTTTTCTTTCTCTTCCCTTCCCTTCTTTTCTTTCTCTTCCTCTCTTCCCCTCCTCTTTCTCCTTTCTTCTCCTTTCTTTCTCTTCTCTCTTTCCTTTCTCTTCTCTCTTTCCTTTGGGGAGGGGCCCCCATTTTTGTCCATTTGGCCTACACAAAAGAGGAGATGGGAACACAACCCAAGTCCTCCGCCGCAGGGGCCAGTATCTGGCAGAATCCTGTAAAAGGTGGGTTTTTTGGGGGGGTGTCGGGTGGGTGGGTGGGAGAGGCGTGCATTTTTTGTGCCGTTGATCTGTCGAGATCTTTAAGTGTTTATTAGACTTCTTCAAAAGTTTTTTTAATCGGTTTTTCTAAGAGTGGGGAGGGGGGGGAAAAAAACGAAACTTTTACTGCGGACGTTTTTAAATGTTTCGTGCAAAAACAAAACAAAAACAGAAGCGCGTTGCCAGCCGTAATGCTCTTCCCGGCTTCCCAGCAGTTGGCCAAGTCGTTCGGCGTTAATATTTTTATTTTTATTTTTTTAATTATTTGGTTGGGGTTTTTTTCCGACGTTGCCATTAACTCAAGATTCTCCCCAATTCAGAAAAGCATTATTTAAATGAAAATCCCTTAGTTCCCGGTTTGTTTTTGTTTGTTTGTTTTTTAAGAAAAAAAAACCTATTTCCTGTAAGAGCTGCTAATTATTATTTTTTTTAAAAAAGGTTGTATAATAACGCCTCCTTTTTAAACTTCATAGAGGGCATGCAAATCAAAACATATCACCCGTGTACAGTGTCAATAAACTGGAAGCAGCTCCCGGATGCTTTCTTTCTATTGGCTGTGTAACTTTGTATTTATTATGTATAAAATGTTGAATAATTAAAAAAAAAGTGGCTTTAAATCATCAGGTATTGCATAATACGTGGTAAGCGTGATCATCTGTGCCAGCTTTCTTTCGCCAAAAGGACATCTGCATTGAATTTAATTTGTGTTTGTTCGTTTATCCCTTTGTTTATTCCAGAGGTAATCAACCTTGGCTCTTTTATGACTTGTGGACTTCAACTCCCAGAATTCCTCAGCCAGCATGAGGGAAACTATGGCCTCTTTATGACTCGTGGACTTCAACTCCCAGAATTCCTGAGCCAGCATGAGGGAACTATGGCCTCTTCATGACTCGTGGACTTCAACTCCCACAATTCCTCAGCCAGCATGAGGGAACTATGGCCCCTTCATGACTTGGGACTTCAACTCCCAGAATTCCTCAGCCAGCATGGGGGAACTATGGCCTCTTCATGACTCGTGGACTTCAACTCCCAGAATTCCTGAGTCAGCATGGGGAAACTTTGGCCCCTTCATGACTTGCGGACTTCAATTCCCAGAATTCCTCAGCCAGCATGAGGGAACTATGGCTCCTTCATGACTTGCGGACTTCAACTCCCAGAATTCCTGAGGCAGTATGGGGGAACTATGGCCCCTTCATGACTCGTGGACTTCAACTCCCAGAATTCCTGAGCCAGCATGGGGAAACTTGGCCCCTTCATGACTTGGGACTTCAACTCCCAGAATTCCTCAGCCAGCATGGGGGAACTTTGGCCCCTTCATGACTCGGGGACTTCAACTCCCAGAATTCCTCAGCCAGCATGAGGGAACTATGGCCCCTTCATGACTTGGGACTTCAACTCCCAGTCCACAAGTCCAAAAGTGGCCAAGTTTGGCTGGCTGAGGGATTCTGGGAGCTGAAGTCCACAAATCTTAAAAATGGCCAGTTTAGCTGACTGAGGAATTCTGGGAGTTGAAGTCCACAAGTCTAAAAGCGGCCAAGTTTGGCTGGCTGAGGAATTCTGGGAGTTGAAGTCCACAAGGCTAAAAGTGGCCAATATTGGAGACCTCTCATTTATTACATTTGCACAGCTATCTATCTTGCCTAAGTGACTCTAGGAAGCGCACAACAGTTACAACAACAATCTAGTTAAAAACACACACACATTAAAAACCAACACACGGGGATATGAAACCTTGATATCCAGATGTTTTAATTTTAAAACAAAAATAACCATGGTCAGTGACCAAAGTCTATTCTTGGGTCAAACTCAGCAAGCTGTTGTAAAAATTCCTCCCCATAGCCAGACACCCAAGCATGTTGGCCCCATTTCATTTCTCTTTTTATTTTAACATGGATGGGAGACCACGCAGAAATCCCAAAGCCATACACAGGTTTGTTTAATGATCGTTCAAAGTTACAACAGCATTGAAAAATGTGACTCGTGACCAGTTTTCATACTTAACGACCGTCACGTAATTCGGAAACAAAGACAAAACATTTCTCAGAAGCCCTGGACTGACACTTAAACCTGGTGACTCTCTTTATTCTGGTTAACTGGAAAGATCCAATCTTGTCCGGACTCTTAATTCAGTTCCTGCTCACTTTACAATTGTTTCAATGGGTTGCAGAAATGGAAGTGATTCATGGACGATGTTTTTATTTTTATTTCTCCAACCTTACTGCCCAGTCTAGACCGATTTCTCATGAAATCAAGGGCTAATGCGATTTACATTTCACATCACTTCCCTGGACTCCGAGGTAAATGGGCGTTTTTAAAAGAATGGATAGATAAATAAATGCATTTCCCACTCTTGGGAATCTCCCCGTTTTACAGCCAGCATCGCAAAGAGTTTGTATGTTGCAATAAAAATACAAATAAAATCCAATGAGCTTTCCGCTTTCCAGTTTTCCAGAGAAAAGCTTTGTTCAGAAGAAAAGGGCCGAGTCTCCGAATCCCAGCTTCTGAACAATTTGAAGGCTTCCTCCAAAATTATTAGCAAGGGTGTTTCCCAAGAAAGAAGGAAATGGCAAAAGGTGCCTAACATTTTAGCTGCAAACAGCATGATTTCAGCAGAAGTGGAAAGCAACCTGATCCAAAAGTTGAACGAGTTCTTTCCTTTTTAAAAAAAAAAAAAAACCTATTTTACTATCAGAATCAAAATATAGCTGGAAGGGACCTTGGAGGTCTACTAGTCCAACCCCCTGCTCAAGCAGGAAGTCCTACACCATTCCAGTCTCTTCTTAAAGACCTCCAGTGTTGGAGCACCCACAATTTCTGGTAGCAAGCTGTTCCACTGGTTAATTGTCCTCACTGTTAGGAAGTTTCTCCTTAATTCCAGGTTGCTTCTCTCCTTGATTAGTTTCCATCCCTTGTTTCTCGTCCTGCCCTCTGGTGCTTTGGAGAATAACATGACCCCCCTCTTCCTTGTGGCAGCCCCTCAAATACTGGAATGCTGCTATCATGTCACCCCTATTCCTTCTTTTCTATAGACTAGCCAAACCCAAGTCCTGCAGCCATTCTTTATATGTTTTCATCTCCAGGCCTTTAATCATCTTAGTTGCTCTTCTCTGCACTTTTTCCAGAGTCTCAACATCTTTTTTTGTAATGTGACCAAAACTGGGTGCAGCATTCCAGGTGTGAGCTTACTAAGTCTTTATAAAGCGATGCTAATACTTCACATGATTTTGATTCTACGCCTCTGTTTATACAACCAAGGATTATATTAGCTTTTTTGGCTGCTGCCGCACACAGCTGGCTCAGGTTGAAGGGATCGTCCACTAGGACTCCAAGGTCCCTCTCCCAGTTACTGTTTTTGAGCCAGGTTCCACCTAAGTTGTACTTGTACCTTTGGGATTTCCTGCTCAGGTGTAAAATCTTGCTTTTCTCCACATTCAATTTCATGTTGTTGGATCGTTCAAGCCTGCCAAGATCTTTTTGGATTCTGAGCTTATCTTCTGGGGTGTGGGCTGTTCCTGCCAGCTTAGTGTCATCTACAATATATAACAACAACAACAACAATAATAAAGTTGGAAGGGACCTTGGAGGTCATCTAGCCCAACCCCCTGCTCAGGCAGGAAACCCTATACCATTTCAGACAAATGGCTGTCCAGTCTCTTCTTAAAAACTTCCAGTGTTGGAGCATTCACCGCTTCTGGAGGCAGGTGGTTCCACTGGTTAATTGTTCTCACTGTCAGGAAGTTTCTCCTTAGTTCTAGGTTGCTTCTCTCCTTGGTTAGTTTCCCTCCGTTGCTTCTTGTCCTGCCTTCATGCGCTTTAAATAAATAACTATAAATAACTAATATATAATAAATAAATATAGCATAAAATATAAATACATATAAATAAATAAAATAAAAATATTTTTTTTTAAAAAAGAAATGAACAAACAACATAACTGAATGGCCAGATTTGATGGAGTTCTGGTTTTTTTTTTTTCCTGCCCCCTGTTTTCGATGTCTCTGTGTTTCTAATTTTCAGACATGGCAAAATTGACTTGTTTAATTAGGAAATAATACAATGACGGTAGTATATTTATTAGTGACGATATACCCTTTATGGACCTTTTACTGAAAATGGGAGGGGGGAAAGGGGAAAATGATAGGATGTTTTTTATGGATTCGGTAATTAGAAAGGATAAAACATGAAGAAGGGGATTTGGATGTCACCTTAAATAGGGAGGGCAGACAATAAATTTATTTGTAAGTGCCGCAATCGGAAGCTGCCGCTTTGCACTTTTTTTTTCTCTTTTCTTTATCTAAGCACAAAGATGCTTTTTTTCCCCCCAAAAGGCAACTGGACTTCCTTGCTTATGACCAGAATAGTTGAAAATCTCCGTAGACATTGATCTAGTCAACACTTTGCTGTAGATTTTTTCTTTCTTTTTTTAAAAAAAAAAAAAAAAAAGCTAATTTAGACATAAAGTGACCTTGGGGTTGCTTGCATAGCAAGAAGCACAAACTGAAGAAATGGGTCAGTTCAAGGACCCCAGTGGAAATTAGTTGACTAAGGATGCCTTGGGGGGGGTCGCTTCCCTCCTGCCCCACTTCTTCATGGGATGCCCCATGTAGCTTCTAAGGTTGCCCAAGACAGGAGAGATCTGGGCTGCCTTCTCTCGTGCGAAGCAACTGTGCCCTCCTGTGCTCACAACTGCAAATCACACCTTTTTTTTCTTGTGTCAGCATCAAGACGTTTTGTTGAAGCATTAATATTTCTTTTAATTGTATTTTAAAATGGTGTTTGTAAGGTCTTTATCTGTTTTTAGCTTGCTGTAAGCCGCCCTGGGTCCGCCAGGAGAAGGGCGGGGTATAAATCTAATAAAATCTAAATCTAAATCTAAATCTAAATCAGCCATAGAAGGTTATTTCAGTGTGTGATCAGAACAGTGACGTCAGGGGTAGGCAACTTTGGCTCTTTTATGACTCGTGGACTTCAACTCCCAGAATTCCTGAGCCAGCATGGCTCAGCTTAGAAATTCTCCCTTTTCCCTCAGCATGGCTGGCTCAGGAATTCTGGGAGTTGGAGTTCCCGAGTCATGAAGGGGCCATAGTTCCCCCATGCTGGCTCAGGAATTCTGGGAGTTGGAGTCCACAAGTCATGAAGGGGCCATAGTTCCCCCATGCTGGCTCAGGAATTCTGGGAGTTGAAGTCCCAAGTCATGAAGGGGCCAAAGATTCCCCCATGCTGGCTGAGGAATTCTGGGAGTTGAAGTCCACCAGTCATGAAGGGGCCATAGTTCCCCCATGTTGGCTGAGGAATTCTGGGAGTTGAAGTCCACCAGTCATAAAAGAGCCAAGGTTGCCTACCCCTGTAATGAAGGAGAGTATTTTGTAGCTTAGGGTTGAAATGAGCGGGTCCTCAGTGCTTCTCTGAGCTTGGTGGTTTTCTTGCAGACGTTTCATGGCCCAACTAGGGAATGTCCTCAGTGTTAGTGGCTAGCAGGACTAGCACTGATGATGTTACCTAGTTTGGGTAATGTCTGCTAGAAAACAACCCTGCACAGAAAACACCAAGGATCCCACAGTTCTCCTCCTTCTCCTTCTCTACCACCAGTTTCCTTCTCCCCTTCCTTCTCATTCCCAAGCTCAGAGAGCATCAAGAACCCCACATACGTATGTATGTTTGTGTGTATGTATATATGCCCATATTTAGATACCATCAGTTCTCCTCCTCCTCCTTCTCCTTTTTCTGGCATTGATGGTGTTCCCTAGTTGCAAGAAAACCACCAAGCTCAGAGAGCACAAAGGACTCCATAGTCTTCCTCCTCCTTCTCCTTTTCTACCACCAGTCTTATTTCTCTTCCTCCTCCTCCTCCTCACATTGATGATGTTCCCTAGTTGGGTAATGAAACGTCTGCAAGAAAACCACTAAGTTCAGAGCACCAAGGTCCCCATAGTTGTCCTTCTCTACCACCAATTCTCCTCCTCCTCCTCCTCCTTGCATTGATCATGTTCCCTAGTTGGGTAATGAAACGTCTGCAAGAAAACTACCAACCTCAGAGCACCAAGGAACCCATAGCTCTCCTTCTCTACCACCAATTCTCCTCCTCCTCCTCCACCTCCTCCTCTCCCTCCTCCTCCTCCTCCTCCCATGGATGATGTTCCCTAGTTGGGTCATGAAATGTCTGCAAGAAAACCACTAAGCTCAGAGCACCAAGGACCCCATAGTTCTCCTTCTCTACCACCAATTCTTCTCCTCCTCCTCCTCCTCCTCCTCCTCCTCCTCCTCCCAAGGATGATGTTCCCTAGTTGGGTAATGAAACGTCTGCAAGAAAACCACCAAGCTCAGAGAGCACCAAGGACCCCTCAGATTACTGTATGCACAAAGATGGGAAGATTCAACACTACGCACTAGGAAGGAATGCTGGCAAAGCTGACAGATTTTGCTGAGATGGATCAATTTGACTTCTTAAGTCAGAGAAAAGAATAACAGAATGACAGAGTTGGAAGAGACCTTAGAGGTCTTCTAGTCCAACCCCCTGCTCAAGCAGGAGACCCTATTCCGGCCACATGGCTGTCCAATCTTCTTCTTAAAAACCTCCAACTTCTGGAGGCAAGTCGTTCCACTGATTAATTGCTCTCAAACACATACGCACACACATACATACATATGTGCATATTTACACACACACACACATACATATGTACCAGTTTGTGTTGTAGTTAAGACACCTGGCTAGAAACCTGGAGATTGTGAATTTTAGTCCCGATTTAGGCATAAAGCTGAATGACATTTTCTTTCAGCCTTAGGAAGCAACGGCAAATCACTTCCAAAAATCTTGCCAGAAAAACTACAGGGTACATAACCTAGAGTCACACACTATCTCAGTTAGCCTGGCTTAAAAATCTTTTAAAAATTAATGATAAAATAAAATAATAAAATAAAATAAATACAATACAATAATAATAAAATAATAAAATGCTGGACTAGCCAGGTGTTGTGGAGATGATAACACAGCATGTTGAAAATTCATGGATGGGGAAAAAGAATGCAGCGGGGCAATTCTCCTTATACCCCATTGTCAGAATCACTTAGATGATTATACAAATTGAATGATTTTTTTAAAAAAATCTCTGACAAAGGAGCTTCACAGGTATACTGCAGCTGCACATGGAAGCTCTACCAGTTTACTCTTCATTCCCAAAAGCAGAGGTCAAATTATTGTTGTTGATTGTGAGTGTTGTTCATAAGGCTGAATATTGTTACTATATTATCTCAACTCCCAATTAAACTATTTTCAACCTCAGCCTACATTTCCCAAAATCCACTGGTACATCTCCCCCCCAACCCAAAACAGCTCGACCAATGGGAAGCAGCGAACAATCATGGACGCCTACCCGCGCCAGAGAGCAGCCGGCTCGCAAAAGAACGTCAACTACGTTTCCCAGCGTGGCTCGCGGCTCTTTCCGCCCACGTGACGCCAGCTGGCCAATGACGAGCGGGAGAGCGGCCCTATAATCCTCTGCGCCGGCGGAAGCCACTTCTTTTTCGCCAGAGCGGCGCGGCTCAAGATGGCGGTACAGATCTCCAAGAAGCGAAAGGTGAGGCTCTTCGGGGCCCTGCCGAGCCTATGGCGGGGCGGCGGGGGAAGAAATACGGCCAAGAGAAGACGTGGCGGGTCGAGCGGCGAGGCGGCCCGGCGAGGCGGGCTGCGACGATGGCGGGAGCCTCGGATGGGAGTGGATTGGGGCTGAGCCCCCTTCATCCCTCCGCTGCTCCGGCCCAAATCCTATCGGTAGTTAGGTCTGGCTGGGCCAAGAAGACAGCGAGACCGCGGCTAGACGGGCCCGGAAGCTGCCCTAAAGCTTTATATATTAGCACGTGCTTCTGCTTAAGTAATATTATATGAATGCAGCATGGGGCATGTTTTCCTCCACAACAGCCCTGCGAGGTAGGTTGGCTGGTTTGTTAGAGAGGGGCTGGATCTGGTCCTCCCACCCAGCTTCAACCACAGCCTTGGGAGGGAGGCTGGGCGGAGAAAGAGAGGCCCAGAGACACTTTGGGGGGGGGGGGAGCGTCTAAAACCCAGGATAGACTGGGGAATGCTGGGAATTGGAGTCCACACATTTTAAGATTGAAAAAACAATCTTAGGGCAGGGGTAGGCAACCTTGGCTCTTTTATGACTCGTGGAATTCTGGGAGTTGAAGTCCACGAGTCATAAAAGAGCCAAGGTTGCCTACCCGTTTTAGGGGTTCAAGGGAATGTCTATCGCGGGGGTCTTCAAACCTGGCCCATTTATGACTTGTGGACTTCAACTCCCAGAATTCCTCAGCCAGGCACGCTAGCTGAGGAATTCTGGGAGTTGAGGTCCACAAGTCATAAAAGGCCCAAGTTTGGAGACCCCTGACTTAGCCACTTCTTCGTTTAATGATCAAGTAGCCAGCCCCAATTGTAGTCACTAAATGAGGACTATCTGTATGCTGTTTATATGCTACTATTAGATGTGATGTGATTTTATTGTCTTTGAGATTATAGATCAGGGGTCTTCAAACTTGGCCCTTCGATGACTTGTGGACTTCAACTCCCACAATTCCTCAGCCAGGCATGCTGGCTGAAGAATTCTGGGAGTTGAAGTCCACAAGTCATCAAAGGGCCAAGTTTGAAGACCCCCGTTCTATAGTAACCTTCCCTTCCCCCCAATCCTGTGAAGTGGGCTGGGCTGAGACCACCAGGCCGAAATCCCCCAGATTTGCTTAATGCCTGTATGATTCACTTAACGTTAGTATTGGTTTGCTTAACAGAAGTCATAAAATTGGGCACAACTCGGTTAAATAATCGCTTTGCTAGCAATGGAAATTCTAGTCTCAAGTTATGGTAAGTTGATGACTTAACTATAGGTAGTCCTCGACTTAATGACCACAATTGACCCCTAGAGTTTAGGTTGCTAAGTTAAGACAAGTGAGCTTTTCCCCATTTTACTATGTTTCTTCCCACTGTCCTTAAGTGAATCACTGCAGCTGATAAATTAGTCACACGGTTGGGAAGTCAATCTGGCTTCCCCCGTTGACTTTGCTTGTCGGGAGGTCGCAAAAGGGGATGACGTGACCCCTGGGACCGTCATATCTATGAACCAGTTGTCAAGCATTTGAATGTAAATTGCATGATCGTGGGGATGCTGCAACGGTCGTAAGTGTGAAAAAAGGGTCATAAATCGCTTTTTTTTCCAGTGGCGCGGTAACTTCAGATAGTCACTAAATGAACTGTTGTAAGTTGAGGACAGCCCGTACTTTTAATTGCTGGGAGTGGATCTAGGGGCCTCAGGTATTAAGTATTGTGACTCTCCCATTTCCAAACTCGCAGCTTGCATTTCTGGCCAGCTGTTGTGGGCTGCATTCCGATAGGATAGGATTAGAATAGAATAGAGATTAGGAACAGAACAGAATAGAAATAAGAATTAGAGTAGAATAGAATAAAATAGAGAATAGATCACGTGAAGTATTAATACCACTTTACAAGGCCTTAGTAAGGCCACACTTGGAATCCTGCATCCAGTTTTGGTCACCACGATGTAAAAAAGATGCTGAGAACTCTAGAAAGAGTACAGAGAAGAGCAACAAAGATGATCAGGGGACTGGAGGCTAAAGCATATGAGGAACGGTTGCTGGAATTGGGTATGTCTAGTTTAATGAAGAGAAGGACGAGGGGGGACATGATAGCAGTCTTCCAGTATCTCAGGGCTGCCCCAAAGAAGAGGGAGTCAAGCTCTTCTCCAAGGCGCCTGAAGGCAGGACAAGAAGCAATGGATGGAAACTAACCAAAGAGAGAAGCAACCTGGAACTAAGGAGAAACTTCCTGACAGTTAGAACAATTAACCAGTGGAACAACCTGCCTCCAGAAGCGGTGAATGCTCCAACACTGGAAGTTTTTAAGAAGAGACTGGATAGCCATTTGTCCGAAATGGTATAGGGTTTCCTGCCTGAGCAGGGGGTTGGACTAGATGAGCTCTAAGGTCCCTTCCAACTTTATCATTATTATTATTATTATTATAGAATAGAGTAAAATATAGAATAGAGAATAGAATAGAGATTAGGAACAGATCAGAATAGAAATAAGAATTAGAATAGGACTATGAATACAGAATAGAATACACCCTTCTCCCTTAGTCTTCAGCAAAGACGCAACTGTGGCATCTAGTGGACGTGTCCGTGGCCTCGATCTGTGCTTCAGGCAGCACGGAGCCGTCCTTGGCTGCCTGCTTTGGAGCCCAAAAGAATCCCTTCGGTGATGATACGATGACGAGTCAGAAGAGACCCTCCCTTCCGCCCAGGCCGAGCAATGCCGCGCCACGTTCTGTGGCTCTGTGTTGGTGGCTTTGGCAAAGGGTGGGGGGGTCCGGTCATTGGATGAACTTGAGGCATTTGTCTGAGAAGGGAAGCTTTTGAAAAGGCTCTTGTCCTTAATACTGAAATTTAACTAGTTGATTTTTATTAATGTTTTTGGAAAGAACCACCTGGGAATAGAATTAGAACTAATAGGATAGGATAGATTGATAGAATAGATTATAGATGCAGAATCACTCATAGAATCGAATAATGGAATAGAATAGAAAATATAGAATGGAATAATGGGAAAGAATTAGAACAGAATAGAAAATATGGAATAGAATAGAATATGAAATAATTATAATAGAATAGAAAACATAGAACAGAATAATAGGAAAGAATTAGAATAGAATAGAAAATATGGAATGGAATAGAATAATAGGAAAGAATTAGAATAGAATAGAAAATATGGAATAGAATAATAGGAAAGAAGTAGAATAGAATAGAAAATATAGAATAATAGGAAACAGAATAGAATAGAATAGAAAATATGGAATGGAATAGAAAATATGGAATGGAATAGAATAATAGGAAACAATTAGAATAGAATAGAAAATATGGAATAGAATAGAAAATATAGAATAGAATAACTTTATTGTCACTTTGTACACTCATCGGCATGCATTAAAATGAAATTTCATTGCATTCGGCTCTCAAAGGGTCACCACCTCCAATAGGCACTACATCAATATGACATAAATAAATAACAGAATTATGCATACACCCACATATATGACACAGAAACAACAGTCTAGTTCGAGTTATGTATCCATGGTGCATGGTGAGAAAAACGAATCTTGCGAGTCTACCAGACGGAGGGCAGAGAGAACCAAACCGTTACAGAATCGGGCAGTCCTGCTTTTGTCGCTCTCATTGAGAAGGTCTGCAAGGTAATCTTGGCGTCTCACCGTTTGCTTTTTCCGTTTCAGTTCGTGGCCGACGGTATCTTCAAAGCTGAACTGAACGAGTTTTTGACTCGGGAGCTGGCCGAAGATGGCTACTCTGGGGTGGAGGTCCGAGTTACCCCAACCAGGACCGAGATCATCATCCTTGCCACCAGGTAGGAGGAGCTGCTTTCGTTCTTATTCTGGTTATTGATCTATTAGTGGAGAGGACCCTGTGTCCCAAATCTTACATTTATTTTGAAGTAAGTAGTCTTAAATATAATCGCCTCTGAACTATGCTAGGCTGGGTAAAGTTACTACATGGGTAAGTCTAGATGTACCCATCACCACCCAGGCTGAAATCTTTTTTGAGTTTCTGGGTGGTCTTCAGATCAGGGCTCTGCAGTGTGCTTTCTAACTAACAACTTTTATTAAAAGCCACAAGTTATCCGCCCCACAAAAACATCTGCCTTGTAATAAAATTATACTCAGAAAAGGTGCCACTGGATACGAGCTTGTTTGCCACTGCAGACTTACCAGTCTCTGCCTACAGCGGATGGTCTTTAGCCAGTCCATTGCAGTAGTCCAGTCATGAAGATGCCAAGGATATTGAGTGTCTGTGTGCAAGCTCACTTAGTCCAAGAAAGTTCACAACTAGTGCACAAGACATTGTACGAGATTCCCCTGGGCTGCTGAAAAATCAAAAGCAGCCTCTTCAATTTCAAAATAGAGGTGGAAGGGACCTTGGAGGTCTTCTAGTCCAACCCCCTGCGCAAGCAGGAGATCCTATACCACTTCAGACAAGTGGCTGTCCAGTCTCTTCTTAAAAGTTTCCAGTGATGGAGCACCCACAACTTCTGGAGGCAGGCTGTTCCACTGGTTAATTGTTTTCACTGTTAGGAAATTTCTCCTTAATTCCAGGTTGCTTCTCTCTTTGATCAGTTTCCAACCATTGTTGTCCTTCCCTCTGGTGCTTTGGAGAACAGGTTGACCCCTCTCTTCTTTGTGGCAGCCTCTCAAATGCTATCATGTCCCCCCTAGTCCTCCTTAGTCCATTTCCATTGAGGAGTTGCAATGCAAATCTTTTAATGCAGACATCATATGATCTTTCTCCCTGCAGTAGTTAGTAGCTGAGGTGCTCCGTTTTTCACTTCGTGTTAGTCCTGAACAGTCTTAAAGGATCACAGGTGTTTGTAGGAGTCTCTGGCTTGTGAGCTTAGCGCTCTATAAATTAGGTAGGTAGGTAGATTAGATAGATAGATGGATGGATAGATGATGGATGGATGGATGGATGGATGGATGGATGGATGGATGGATGGATAGAGAGAGACAGACAGACAGACAGACAGATAGATAGATAGATAGATAGATAGATAGATAGATAGATAGATAGATAGATAGAAGATAGATGAGATAGAAAGACAGATATATATATATATATATATAGAGAGAGAGAGAGAGACAGAGACAGAGACAGAGACAGAGATGGATGGATGTAGATAGATAAATAGGAGAGAGAGATGTAGTTCTTGATTTATAACTGGTCATTTAGCGAATGTTTAAATATACAAAGGACACTCAGTCACATAACTCTACTGTGATTTTTGCTTAAAACCAGCATTTACTTCGGGGTTTGGGCAGAAACACCCCCTAGTGAACAATGGACTTGCTTAACGATCGTTGCAAAAAGTCAAAATTGTGATGTGATGACCCGCTTGACGACCACAGTAGGCCATAGTACGACCAGGATGGTCGTAAATTGAGGACTACTTATAGGTACATAAAACGGGTAGCTCTAGTCCGAGAGAGAGTGTAAGTGTGGCGTAAGTAATTTTAGATGCACACAAGTTGTTGGAATAGAGTAGAAGAACTTGTGGACTCCTGAGAGAGAAGAGTTGGATCAAATCAGATGATCCTTCCAGTGGGAGTTCAATGCAGGCTCGATTTAAAAAAAAAAAAAAAAAATATTGGGGAATTTTTCAAAGTCCTTCTGGTGGGACTGACCTAATGCCATATATCTTTGCCTTTGCCATTCAGAACTCAGAACGTTCTCGGAGAGAAAGGACGTCGGATTCGCGAGCTGACGGCCGTCGTTCAGAAGCGGTTTGGCTTTCCGGAGGCTAGCGTGGAGGTAATAATGGTGGCGCCCGGGCTGGCTGGGGAATTCTGGGAGTTGAACACTCCACCCGTTCTTAAAACTTGCCAAATGCGTGGAAAAGCTTGCCTTCAGTGACGATAACGATGAGTTCAGAAATGGACGCTCTCTTGCTCAGAGCAAACAGCCTGGGCCACATTCAGTGGTGCTTTGCTGGTTGACTCTGACGAGGGTGCCCTGTTCACTGGATGATCTGAGCGTGGATGATCTGAGAAGGGAGTGCCGAGAAGCAGAATTTCTCACTTGAATTTAAAAGTCCCAAAGGTGCTTTTCCAGCAGGCAACTAGACTTTGAAGACCTTTCACTTCTCATCCCAGAAGCTTCATCAGCTCTGACTGGATGGTGGGGGAAATGGAAGGATTTATACTCCTTGCAGAGAGCTGGTCATATTCCCTACATTTTTTTTGTGTATAGGTTTTATTAGTTTTTATAGGGTTAGGAATAAGATGGGGTCAGAGTTGGGGTTGGGGTAACATTTTCAATAAGTCCCTTTTTTCAACGCCGTTGTATAACGGTCACTAAACAAATCGTTGTTAAGTCGAGGACTACCTGGATTTCTCCCCCTCCCCTGCCACGCTCCACTTGGTTTACAACTCAGTGTAACTTTGGAGCAGCGACTCAAGGAAGCAACAGGCAGATGCCTCTCAAGAAAACGGCAGCAACCAAAAGCTGGCAACAGTAGAGAAGGCCACACGCCAGTGGCAAAGTACATGCCAGTTTCAATGCTTTGTACTTCAACTAGAAAAGGATTAAGAAAGGGGCAAATATCTCACCCCCAACTTCTCTTTTTTGGTATAGATTTTATTAGTTTTTATAAGGTGGGGTCGGGATTAGGGTTTTTCCAAATAACATTTTCAATATTTAGCAAACAGCAAAATATCTGGGTACAGTCTATCTAGACCCATACCAGTCGGGCTTCAGGCCGGGACACAGCACGGAAACGGCATTGGTCGCGTTGGTCAATGATCTCTGGAGGGCCGGGGACAGGGGGTATTCCTCTGTCCTTGTTCTTTTGGACCTCTCAGCGGCTTTTGATACTGTAGACCACGGTATCATGCTGCGGCGTCTCGGTGGGTTAGGAGTGGGGGGCACCGTTATGCGGTGGTTCTCCTCCTTCCTCACCGACCGTACGCAGTCTGT
The DNA here is from genome assembly GCF_001527695.2 of Protobothrops mucrosquamatus. Taxonomy (NCBI): domain Eukaryota; kingdom Metazoa; phylum Chordata; class Lepidosauria; order Squamata; family Viperidae; genus Protobothrops; species Protobothrops mucrosquamatus. Next base: position 158,854 of record NW_015387033.1, read on the forward strand.
ATTGGCAGGGGGACAGAGGTCGACTCCTAGACCCCTCACTTGTGGGGTGCCCCAGGGGTCGGTCCTCTTCCCCCTCTTGTTCAATATTTATGTAAAGCCGCTGGGAGAGATCATTCGTGGCTTTGGGGTGGATTTCCATCAGTACGCTGACGATACGCAGCTGTACATTTCCACCCCAGGCCACCCCAACGATGCCCTTGACGTGATGGCCCGTTGCCTGGAGGCCGTACGGGTCTGGATGGGGAGGAACA
>NW_015387033.1:159415-196634 GCF_001527695.2 Protobothrops mucrosquamatus
CTAGGGAGGATTTTAGGTAGGGATGATTTTAAGAAAATTTTAATTGACACACAGCTTCTAATATTTGGCTTTTAATTTGGTTTTATGGGGTTTTTTTTGTTCTTTGATGTATTTTGTTTGTCTGTTTTAATATGCTGTGCACCGCCCTGAGTCCTACGGGAGAAGGGCGGTATATAAATTAAATTATTAAATTAAATTATTAAATGTATTTAACTAACAATAATAGATATAGTTAATTATCGTAAACAATATGTTAATCATTCAATAGCCTTCTTCTTGCTAATATATATTCAAAATGACATATCACGTTCCTTTCTCTCTGACTCGTTTTTCTAGCCATTGATTGAAATTATCCCATGTTCTAAAGTACACCGAGTCTTCTTTCTCTTTAATCTTTAAAGTCAATCTATCCATTTCTGCACACTCTAGAATTTTCTTGATCGGTACTTCTTCAGTTGGTAAGTGTTCATTTTTCCAACGTTGGGCAAATGCCATTCTTGCCGCCGTTAGTACGTGTAGTATTAGATATCTGCAATCTTTCTCATAATTAGCTCCTATTATTCCTAACAAAAAATAATTCTGGTTTAAAGTCTTTGTTTGTTTTGTAGTCATTTTTCTCCAACCATAAATGGATCTTAAGCCAAAATCTTTTTTGCCTTGGGGCATGGCCACCAGATATGATAATAAGTACCTGGTCTTTCCTTACATTGATCCTTCCATCAATATAAGGCATATGACCAGCGGTCTGCAAGGAGTATAAATTCTTCCATTTTCCCCACCATCCAGTCAGAACTGAAGAAGCTTCTGGGATGAGAAGCGAAACGTCTTCAAAGGAAAAAAACAAGAAAAGCATCTTTGGGACAATTATGATCTGGGATGACTGAGAATCTCCATAGACAAGAATTTAAAAGCCACAAATGGTTCAGTTGTGGCTTTCCATGGGCTGTTTATTGTCTATGTGTTGGTTGCGTGCCGAGCGTTGGATTTAAAAGCCAGGGGTTGAAAACCTTTGCTGTGCGAGGAATCTACATTTAAAATTTCTTGACAGGTAATCTTCATTTTAAAACAGTTCATTTAGTGACCGAAGTTACAAAGTCGCGGAAAAAAGTGACTTACGACCGTTTTTCACTTGTGACAATTGCGGCATCCCCGCAGCCACGTCATCAAAATTCTGACACTTGGCATGTATTTACGACGATCGCCGTATCCCGGAGTCACACGATTCCCTTTTGCGACCTTATGACAAGCAAAATTCGGCGGGGAAGCGCGATTCACTTAACAACCGTTTGACTAATTTCACAACTGCAGCGATTCACTTAACAACTGCGGCTAGACAGGTCGTAAAATGGGGCAAAACTCACTCAACAGCTGCCTCTTTTGGCAACAGAAATGTTGGGCGTGTGGGAAAACGGTCATAAGTCACTTTTTTCATCGCAACGGGCACTAAACGAATGGTGGCTAAGTCGAGGACTGCCTGTATCTTCCCCAGAGGGAGAGTAAATTATTTTTCGCTAACGACAAAGTAAAAAACAACCTCCTGCCTGTTGCGTGTTTGTGACGCGTGTTGCTTTCTCTTGCAGCTCTATGCCGAGAAAGTGGCCACCCGAGGACTGTGTGCCATCGCCCAAGCAGAGTCCCTGCGGTACAAGCTTCTGGGGGGCCTGGCCGTGCGTAGGTAAGCGGGGGGGGGGGCTGAAGCCGGATCCGAGCTTTCTTCTTCCTCCACTGGGTCTTAGAAACTCTTTGATTTGGCACCACTTTCCTTCACACCTCCCAAATTAGGCACGAACAGAACAGAACAAGATAACAGGGTTGGAAGGGACCTTGGCGGTCATCTAGTCCAGCCCCCTGCTCAGGCAGGAAACCCCTATACCGTTTCAGGCCAATGGTTGTCCAGTCTCCTCTTAAAAGCTTCCCGGGTTGGAAGCAATGGATATATTCTATCCTATCATTCTATTCATATTCTATTCTGTATTTATATTCTATTCTGTATTTATATTCTATTCTGTATTTCTATCCTATTCTATTCCATCCTGTAATTCTATTCTATTCATTCCTATTTCTATTCTGTTCTACTGTATTCTACTCTATTCTATTCTGTTCGTTCCTATTTCTATTCTCTATTCTATTCTATTCTACATTTCTGTTCTATTCTACATTTCTATTCTATTCTGTTTTTCTGTTCTATTCTATTCTATTCTGTATTTCTATTCTATTCTATCCTATAATTCTATTCTATTCATTCCTATTTCTATTCTATTCTGTTCATTCCTATTTCTATTCTATTCTGTATTTCTATTCTATTCTACATTTCTATTCTATTCTGTAATTCTATTCTATCCTGTATTTCTATTCCATCCTGTAATTCAATTCTATTCTTTACTATTTCCATTCTATTCCATTCTACTGTATTCTATTCTATTCTACTCTATTCTATTCCTATTTCTGTTCTATTTCCATGTCCCTTCAGCTTTAGAGCATTACAACCATTCCTTTAGTGAGCATTCAGAGTTTCGGCCAGCTCTGAAAAAAAGTGACTTACAGCAATTTTTCACACTTACGACCATTGTATCCCTATGATCATGTGAGCAAAATTCAGACACTTGGCAACTGGCATGTATTGACGTATGACGGTCGCAGTGTCCCTGGGGTCACGTGATCCCCTTTTGCGAATTTCTGACCAGCAAAGTCAACGGGGGAAGCCGGATTCACTTAACAACAGTTTGACTAATTTAACAACTGCATTGATTCGCTTAACAAATGGGGCAAGAAAAGTCGTAACATGGGGGAAGGCTCACTTAACAGCAGTTTTGTTTAGTGACAAGAAATTTGGGGCTCAGTTACGGTCGTCTGTCGAGGACTACCTGTAGCAGGAGCAAATAATCTTTGGATTACGGATGTATGTTTGTTTATAAATACATAAATACGTTCATGAAACGCATTTATAAAGCCGGCCAGCAGAAAAATCACACAAGAAGGCCACAAGCCATTTCCCTCAATAAATCAAGTAAACAGGTATAATGTTTTTGACCGAGCCCAAAAGAATCCCTTCGGTGATGATACGATGACGAGTCAGAAGAGACCCCCCTTCCGCCCAGGCCGAGCAATGCCGCGCCACGTTCTGTGGCTCTGTGTTGGTGGCTATGGCAAAGGGGAGGGGGTCCGCTCATTGGATGAACTTGAGGCATTTGTCTGAGAAGGGAGGCTCTTGTCCTTAACGCTGAAATTTAACTAGTTGATTTTTATTAATATTTTTGGAGAGAACCACCTGGAAATAGAATAGAATAGAATTTATAGATGCAGAATTACTTAGAGCAGTGATGGCGAACCTTTTAGAGACCGAGTGCCCAAACTGCAACCCAAAACCCACTTATGCATCGCCCATTGGGTGGACGTGGCTGCGGTGGTAACGGCAGACTGGGTGGGACTAAAAAGTTCAATCAATCAATTCCAACTTTACGAGATCCTTTTTTTTCCCCGCGAAAAGTTGAAATTGACTGAACCTTTTTTTTTTTTTTGCACACGGCGGCGGAGGCCTCAAGCGAAAAGGTTTTATAAAACCCAGCTGAAGGCCTAGGACTGGGGTGACGGTGCGCGTGCCCACAGAGAGGGCTCTGAGTGTCACCTCTGGCACCCGTGCCCTAGGTTCGCCACCACTGACTTGTAAAATCAAATAATGGAATGGAATAGAATGGAGTTTATAGATGCAGAATTACTTATAGAATCAAATAATGGAATGGAATAGAATAGAGTTTATAGATGCAGAATTACTTATAGAATCATAGAATAGAATAAAAAGGGACCTTGGAGGTCTTCTAGTCCAGCCCCCTGCTCAAGCAGGAGAACCTATATACCATCTCAGACAAGTGATTGTCCAGCCTCGTCTTAAAAACCTCCAGTGATGGAGCGCCCACGATTTCTGGAGGCCAGCTGTTCCACTGGTTAATTGTCCTCAGCCCTATGTGATTTAGACAACACTAAACTGAATTCCCACCGGTCACGGTAGATGCGCAGATGCCCTCTGTTAAGTGGGGCAAAATACCATCACCAAATTGTGACTGTGGGGCTGGAAAACAAACTGTCCAACACATAATGACAGTGTCAGAACCAAGCCCATTAATGGAGATTTTGCCGACTGCATAGTTGCGACAAATGAAGTAAAAAATTTATATTTGCATCGTAGATAACGTTAGTAATCTTTCTATTAAGCTTTTGGATTTTATACTCTGTGTTTTTACTAAAATTCGATGTGGTTAATTTTAAATGTTAATTAATGACATTCAGAGGGCTCCTGACTCTCGTGCTTATATTTAAATCGTCCCAAGTTCTCACTCGGGGTGTTCTCTCTGTGTAGGGCGTGTTACGGCGTCCTGCGTTTCATCATGGAAAGTGGAGCCAAGGGTTGCGAAGTAGTGGTGTCTGGCAAACTCCGGGGCCAGCGTGCCAAATCCATGAAGTTTGTGGATGGGTTGATGATCCACAGCGGGGACCCCGTCAACTACTACGTGGACACCGCCGTGCGTCACGTCCTGCTCAGACAGGGTAAGGCAAGGGAGACCTCCATACAACTCCGTTCAGCTCAGATTTTGGAAGCCCCTGCCCCCTTCTTCCTTGGGGGGGGTGTCTGCCTTGAGGGTCTACCTCTGCTGTGCTACTCTCAGGTGCCAACACTCCAGAGCATTGGTCGAGTTCAAATCAGAGAAGACGTTTATTATTGCTAGCTATACAGGTAGTTTTTCACTTACATCCAGATTTAGCAATAGCACTTGGACTTGTATACTGTTTCACAGTCCTTTACAGCCCTCTCTAAGCAGTTTACAGAGTCAGCCTATTTGCCCCCAACAATCTGGGTCCTCATTTTACTGATCTTGGATGGAAGGAAGGAAGGAGGGAGGGAGGCAGAAAAAGAAAAAAGGGAAAGAAAGAAAGAAATAGCAATAGTACTTATATATCACTTCATAGTGCTTTTACAGCCCTCTTTAAGCGGTTTACAGTCAGCCTATATGCCCCCAACAATCTGGGTCCTCATTTTACCAATCTTGGATGGATGGAAGGAAGGAAGGAGGGAGGGAGAAAAAGAAAGAAAGAAAGAAATAGCAATAGCCCTTATATACCGCTTCACCATGCTTTACAGCCCTCTCTAAGCGGTTTACAGTCAGCATATTTGCCCCCAACAATCTGGGTCCTCATTTTACCGACCTTGGAAGGAAGAGAAAGAAAAAAAGAAAGAAAGAAAGAAATAGTACATATACCACTTCATAGTGCTTTTACAGCCCTCTCTAAGCGGTTTACAGAGTCAGCCTATTTGCCCCCAACAATCTGGGTCCTCATTTTACCGACCTTGGATGGAAGGAAGGAAGGAAGGAGGGAGGGAGAAAAAGAAAGAAAGAAAGAAATAGCAATAGCCCTTATATACCGCTTCACCGTGCTTTACAGCCCTTTCTAAGCGGTTTACAGTCAGCATATTTGCCCCCAACAATCTGGGTCCTCATTTTACCGACTTTGGAAGGAAGAGAAAGAAAGAAAGAAAGAAAGAAAGAAAGAAAGAAAGAAATAGTACTTATATACCACTTCATAGTGCTTTTGCAGCCCTCTCTAAATGGTTTACAGAGTCAGCCTATTTGCCCCCAACAATCCGGGTCCTCCTTTTACCGACCTTGGAAGGAAGAGAAAGAAAGAAAGAAAGAAAGAAAGAAAGAAAGAAAGAAAGAAAGAAAGAAAGAAAGAAAGAAAGAAAGAAATAGTACTTATATATCACTTCATAGTGCTTTTACAGCCCTCTCTAAGCGGTTTACAGAGTCAGCCTATTTGCCCCCAACAATCTGGGTCCTCATTTTACCGACCTTGGAAGGAAGAGAAAGAAAGAAAGAAAGAAAGAAAGAAAGAAAGAAAGAAATAGTACTTATATATCACTTCATAGTGCTTTTACAGCCCTCTTTAAGCGGTTTACAGTCAGCCTATTTGCCCCCAACAATCTGGGTCCTCATTTTATCAATCTTGGATGGATGGAAGGAAGGAAGGAGGGAGGGAGAAAAAGAAAGAAAGAAAGAAATAGCAATAGCCCTTATATACCGCTTCACCGTGCTTTACAGCCCTTTCTAAGCGGTTTACAGTCAGCATATTTGCCCCCAACAATCTGGGTCCTCATTTTACCGACCTTGGAAGGAAAAGAAAGAAAGAAAGAGAAAGAAAGAAAGAAAGAAATAGTACTTATATACCACTTCATACTGCTTTTACAGCCCTCTCTAAGCGGTTTACAGAATCAGCCTATTTGCCCCCAACAATCCGGGTCCTCCTTTTACCGACCTCGGAAGGACGGAAGGCTGAGTCCACCTTGAGCCTGGTCAGGATCGAACTCCAGGCCGTGGGCAGAGTTTGGCTGCAATTACTGCAGGCTAACCACTGCCGCTCCCACGGCTCACCTTTTGAGCCCAAAATTTCTGTCACTGAGCAAGACAGTTCAATGATTTCCCCCCCACACACACAAACACATTTTACGACTTTTCTCGCCACGGTTGTTAAGCGGATCGCTGCAGTTGTGAAGTCAGTAACGCGGTCGTTCCGTGGAACCTGGCCTTGCCCCGTTGACTTCGGTTGTCAGGGGTTTGCCAAAGGGGGATCACATGACCCCAGGATAACGGCGACCGTCGTAAATACAGGCCAGTTGCCAAGCCTCCAAATGTTGATCACGCGACTGGCTGTTAAGTGTGAAAAACAGCCGTAACTCACTCTTTTTAGTGCCATTTTAACTTTGAATGGTCACTAAACGAATGGCTTAGTTTGAGTTTCTGCTCCTGGGCTTGCAGGCCCAAACGATCCTGCCTCAGTGGCTCGCCTTTGTTTGCAGGGGTGCTGGGCATTAAGGTGAAGATCATGCTGCCCTGGGATCCCAGTGGGAAGATTGGGCCCAAGAAGCCCCTGCCGGACCACGTCAGCATCGTGGAGCCCAAAGAAGAGATTCTGCCCACCACCCCCATCTCGGAGCAGAAGGGCACCAAGCCGGAGCAGCCGCCGATGCCCCAGCCGGTGCCCACGGCTTAAGAGGTAAGGGTCTGGCTTGGATTGGCCCTGAAAGTGGTCTGCGGAGAGTGAACGAAATAAGCCACCTTTGGGGGGGTCCATGTTGCTCTCTGAACTTTGGTGGTGTCCTTGCAGACGTTTCGTGACCCAACTATGGAACCTCATCAGTGTTAGAAGGGAGTGGGGTTTGTGGAGTGGAGGAGAAGGAGGAAACGGACTAGGTCGGGATCTTCAAACCTGGCCCTTTGATGACTTGTGGACTTCAACTCCCAGAATTCCTCAGCCAGGCACGCGTGCCTGGCTGAGGAATTCTGGGAGTTGAAGTCCACAAGTCATCAAAGGGCCGAGTTGGAAGACCCCTGGACTAGGTCCTTGCTGTTCTTTGAGCTGGGTGATTTTCTTGCAGACGTTTCATGATCCAACTAGGTAACATCATCAATGCCTAGAGGGGAATGGAGTTTGCTCTCTACTTATATATAAAAAAGGGCAAACCCCCCACTCCATTCTACCACTGATGTTCCCTAGTTGGGTCATGAAACATCTGCAAGGGAAGAACCCAACTCAGAGCACCTAAGGACCTCATAGTCATCTCCTCCTCCTCCTCCCCCCTTCTAGCACTGATGATGATCCCTAGTTGGGTCATGAAACGTCTGCAAGGAAAGAATCCAACTCAGCGTTCCCACAGTTCAACCCTGAATTATAGTTTCTCTTCTATACACATAAGTCCCCTTCTCCAAATATCAGTAGCACATACATAAAGACCTGATTTAAATTGTTACGGGTATTTGCAGCCTTGGTCGTCTTACCCTAGACCAGGGGTAGGCAACCTTGGCTCTTTTATGACTTGTGGACTTCAACTCCCAGAATTCCTGAGCCAGCATGGCTCAGCTTGGAAACCTCTCCCTTTCCCCTCAGCATGGCTGGCTCAGGAATTCTGGGAGTTGAAGTCCACGAGTCATAAAAGAACCAAGGTTGTCTACCCCTGTCCTAAGTCCTCCTGTTCTAAGCGGTGAGCCTCCTAGACCAGGGGTAGGCAACCTTGGCCCCTTCATAACCGGTGGATTTCAACTCCCAGAATTTCTGAGCCAGCATGGCTCAGCTTGGAAACCTCTTCCTTTCCCCTCAGCATGGCTAGCTCAGGTTAAAGAGTCATGAAGGGGCCATAGTTCCCCCATGCTGGCTGAGGAATTCTGGGAGTTGAAGTCCACGAGTCATAAAAGAGCCAGGATTGCCTACCCCTGCCCTAGAACATTGCTTGAAAGTAGTGTTGGTGATTTTAGCACTGATAATACGTTGACTGGCTTCTGAGCCCATTTTCACGGACCGATTTGTAATTTGCAAACGGTAAATGTATTATCCTTCTCCAACATGATAGCCTTTTCCTCACTGTGGCTCCCATCAACAACTACGCAAGGACATCCTCAAGGCACCAGTTTAGGGAAAATTGTCCTAAGTTACCTGGGTGTATTGGCTGCATGTACTTCCAAAAGAATTAAGACAATTTGTATTTACGGAAGAATAAAAACCGGTCTTGCCTCCAAGAGTTCTTTTTAAACTAAAGACGGGGCTTAATGATTCCCTGATGTTTTTTTTTTCCCTTTTCCTTGCAGGTTTTTGGTTTAAAACCTTGGAAGTTCTATAAAAAAAAAGATCTCTTAATAAAAGTTTTTAAAAAGCCATCAAGAAATGGTCTTTCCTGCTCTAGGACTGAGATTATGTTCTTCGGGAACCTAGTTTAATCCTTCCCAGACCAAATTGCACTCTCAAATAATGATAGTTTAGCCCCGGGGTAGGCAACCTTGGCTCTTTTATGACTCGTGGACGTCAACTCCCAGAATTCATAGCTGACTCAGGAATTCTGGGAGTTGAAGTCCATGAGTCATAAAAGAGCCAAGGTTGCCTACCCCCGGTTTAGCCCAAGTAACGAATCAGCTTCTCAGAGACCAGAGCTCACCGGGGGGGGGGGGGGGAAATGAAAGGGTGGTCCCTGGGATGGGAGACCACCAGGAAATACCTGGACTGAAGATCTACTGTGGGAAGTACAGGCAAAGTCAACAGGGAAGCCAGATTCCCCTTAACCACAGGCTTTACTCACTTAACGGCCACGGTGATTCGCTTAACAACGGTGGCCAGAAAGCTCATAAAACGGGGCCAAATTCACCGTTTCGCTTAGCCACGGAAATGTTGAGCTCAGTTGCGGTCATAAGTCCAGGACTATCTAATCGTCTGCATTCTGGAATCGGGCAATCCGGGAGGCAAAGTGTGTGTGTGAGTGAGTGAAGGAGCCGGTTCTTTTTCAGCTCTTCCTGTCCATTCGGATGTCCAGCGGTTGGAAGTGGACGTGCACACGCTTCCCTGTCCTGTTAAAAGGGGCAATTTGGGGGGGGGGCTGTTTGAGGACCCCCAACCACAATGGCTCACAGCCACATCGCTGCACAAACATCACCATAGCCTCATTTACAGGCTGGCCTTGGATGCAACTGTGTGTTCCATCTTAGAGGGGTCCCCAACCCCCGGGGCCGTGGACCAACACCAGGCCACGCAAACAAGCAAAGCCCCCCCCAATCCATGGGATGCAGGCAGCACTCGAAACCACGTCCCCCTCCGGTCTAGGGAATAAGGTCTCTTCACCGAACCGGTCCCTGGTGCCCAAAAGGTTGGGGGCTGCTGCTCTGACCCCCATCCCCTTTGGGGGCTGCGTTCAGGACTCCGTCCTACTGTTTCCTGTCCACCCTGTAGGGCCGAGAGGGTGACCGGCCCAGATCCCTCCCCACCCCTTTGAAGGAATCCTGGGAGTTGAAGTTCACACATACTGGGGAAGTGAAGTCCACACGTGCTGGCTGGAGAGTTCTGGGAGGTGAAGTCTACACATACTAGGGGATTCTGGGAATTGAAGTCCACCTGTGCTGGCTGGGAATTGAAGTCCACACGGGGGATTGAAGTCCACATGTGCTGGCTGGAGAATTCTGGGAGTTGAAGTCTACACATACTAGGGGATTTGGGGAATTGAAATCCATCTATGCTGGCTGGGGAACTCTTTGACAATTGAAATCCATATGTTGGCTGGGGAATTATGGGAATTGAAGTCCACCTGTCTTAAAAGTGGCCGAAGTTAAGATGTGCTGATCTAGAAGCATTCACTTATCCCAGCCAACTTCAGAATTATTCACAGCACAATCCAGCTTATCATTTGGGAACAATTTTCATTTTAATTCTTTTTCTGGAAAGGGGTGGGTGGGAGGGATTTTCTATTCCCCTCCAAAGCTGATGTGTTTTGACCAGGGTTCTTCAAACTTGGCCCTTTTATGACTTGTGGACTTCAACTCCCAGAATTCCTCAGCCAGCATGCCTGGCTGAGGAATTCTGGGAGTTGGAAGTCCACAAGTCATAAAAGGGCCAAGTTTGAAGAACCCTTTTTTGACAGTTGCTGTGCAGATACTTCTATGCCTGCCCCCCCACCAGAGTACCATTCAGAAAGCAGTTCACTGAAAAATATTTTATTGCAAAAATTGTACAACAAAGTTCTGTAAGGTGAAGAAAATAGAGGGAGATCTGAATGACAAAGCATGGTTTAATTCACCCGCCCACCCCTTAACCTGTGATAGCACCTTTATCCCGTGTGGTCTGCAGTGTTGTGTGTCGGATCTGGCTTGTGTCTCCCCAAAAAAACCATCTTGAGGTACCCCCCCCCCCCTCCGGTGGTGAGGCTGATCACACATGTAACATGGGAAAGACATGAAGTTAGAAAAGGGGACACAGGTTGTTTGGCTGTTTTTCTCCTTTACCCTGAGTCTAGCCGTTTAAATTTAGACACATGCTTAATCTTAAATCTTTAAAACAGGGGTCTTCAAATTTGGCAACTTTAAGACTTGTGGACTTCAACTCCCAGAATTCCTCAGCCAGCCAGGGCTGTCTGGGGAATTCTGGGAGTTGAAGTCCATCCATGCTGACTGAGGAATTCTGGGAGTTGAAGTTCATCCATGCTGACAGGAATTTTAGGTGAAGTCCATGCTGACTGAGGAATTCTGGGAGTTGAAGTTCATCCACGCTGACAGGAATTTTAGGTGAAGTCCATGCTGACTGGGGAATTCTGGGAGTTGAAGTCCATTCACGCTGACAGGAATTTTAGGTGAAGTCCATCCATGCTGACTGGGGAATTCTGGGAGTTGAAGTCCATCCATGCTGACAGGAATTTTAGATGAAGTCCATTCATGCTGACTGGGGAATTCTGGGAGTTGAAGTCCATCCATGCTGACAGGAATTTTAGATGAAGTCCATTCATGCTGACTGGGGAATTCTGGGAGTTGAAGGCCATCCACGCTGACAGGAATTTTAGGTGAAGTCCACCCATGCTGGCTGAGGCATTCTGGGAGTTGAAGTCCACAAGTCCTAAAAGGGCCACGTTTGAAGACCCCTGGCTTTAAAACTTAAAAAAAACTTCAGAATTTACTCTTGTGTAGGATTCTACACTGCTGCAAACTAGTCCACGTAGCTCAGACCAAGGGTTTAGCCTGCTCTGCAAATAATACCTCTTGGAATTGCTTACTAACCTGGTTAAAGCACATTCTGGGTACATCACCATCGGTAGAAAAAAATGTACATTCAACTCTTATTTCAACTGTGGGGATTTTCAGCTCAACTTTTCAAAGTCTTGCTCTTTTCACCTTTCAGGTGCCAAATTTAAACAAGGCCCCCAATTTCCTAACGCCTGCATATTTACTACACCTGGTTTCACTTAGCCACTGCTTCAATTAACAACGAGAGGCCAGTTGGCGGGGTCACTAAACCGAGGAGTGCCTGTTAAAAGGTGGGCCTTCCATGTAGCTCCTGCCCATTTAAAATATCTCTTTATCATCTAGGTCAGGGGTCTTCAAACTTGGCTCTTTTAGGACTTGTGGACTTCAACTCCCAGAATTCCTCAGCCAGGCACATGTGCCTGGCTGAGGAATTCTGGGAGTTGAAGTCCACAAGTCCTAAAAGGACCAAGTTTGAAGACCTCTGATTAATGCAGAAAAAAACAGGAATCAGATGGAAGTGGAACACTTTTAATTAGCTGCTTCCTTCCCATACTCTGCCCTGGAGCTCAGCTTGCAATTTCTGTAATTTTGAGTGTGGGTCCTCCACTTTTTTTGTCTTCTTGGAAATACACCCCCCTCCCCTTTAGTTCCATTTCAGGCTAAACCGCCAGGGCTTCCTGTTCTGTTTCATAAAACTGAAAATGCAATACTCTCACCCAGTAAGGACTTTAAATATTAAGTATATACGTGCCTGGATACCCACAATCAGTGCAGCCAAGTCAATGTTTTTAAAAGGAATGAAATAACTCACCCGTGCTTAAGTAAGTAAAAAAAATTCCCAATTCCTCTTAAGGTCTATGTAAAAACACTCGGCGAGGTATCAATTCCCTCTTTGCAGAGTTTGTATTGCTTGCTAAATGCCCTCGTGATCATCTGCCAGGTAGTCCTCAATTTACGACCACTCGTTTAGCGATGTCAAAGTTACAACAGGACTGAAAAATGTGACTTGGGAACCGTCCTCACCCAACCCGCCACAGCTATCCCACAGTCACGTGAACAAAACTTGAGAGCTTGGCAACTGGCATGTACTTAGGACAGTTGCAGCATCCCGGGGTCACGTGATCTCCCCTTTGCCACCTTTCCACGGGGCTTCGAACAAAAATCAATGCAGGAAGCTGGATTGGCTTAACGCCGTATTAGTCGCTTCACACCTGCTTAACTGTGGCCAAAGAGGTTATAAAAATCAGGCAGGTCTCGCTTAACACCCGGCTCGCTTAGCCAATCGTCGTCGTACGTTGAGGACTGCCGCCTTCTCCAAAATGCAAACTGGGTTTTGCAGCAGTGAGAACTTGGCAACGGCTGAAAAATAAGGAAATAATTCTCCTTCCCACGGTAACAATCTCACAATCCTGAGCTTGATCAAACTGGCAATTCAACTTTCTTCATTGCGGGTTAAAACCCTCGCAACGTTACCTTTAGGAAAAAAGGGATCCCCAAAAGCTGAACAGATCACTTTTCCTGGGAAGAGCACATGGATCACACACACACACACACACACCTTTCCTAAATCTTGGACTGCATTAAGCTTCCAGGGCAGATAAAACTATAGATAATCCTTGTCTTAACAATAGTTTATTTAGTGGCCGTTCAAAATTGGAAAAAAAGTGACTTATGACCCCTTTTTCACGCTTGACAACCGCTGTGGCATTCCCCACGGTCACATGATCAAAATTCAGATGCTGGGCAACTGACTCGTATTTACGACAGTTGCCGTTTCCGAGTCACGTGATCCCGTTTGACAAGCCAAGTCAATGAGGGAAGCCAGATTCGCTTAACAACCGTGTCAATAACTCAGGGGTAGGCAACCTTGGCTCTTTTATGACTTGTGGACTTCAACTCCCAGAATTCCTGAGCCAGCATGGGGGAACTATGGTCCCTTCATGACTCGTGGACTTCAACTCCCAGAATTCCTGAGCCAACATGGGGGAACTATGGCCCCTTCATGACTGGTGGACTTCAACTCCCAGAATTCCTCAGCCAGCATGGGGGAACTATGGCCCCTTCATGACTGGTGGACTTCAACTCCCAGAATTCCTGAGCCAGCATGGCTCAGCTTGGAAACCTCTCCCTTTCCCCTCAGCATGGCTGGCTCAGGAATTCTGGGATTGAAGTCCCCATGTCATAAAGGGGCCTTAGTTCCCCCATATTGGCTCAGGAATTCTGGGAGTTGAAGTCCACGAGTCATGAAGGGGCCATAGTTCCGCCATGCTGGCTCAGGAGTTCTGGGAGTTGAAGTCCACGAGTCATAAAAGAGCCAAGGTTGCCTACCCCTGCACTAACTGAACGACGGCGGCAAGAAGAGTCATAAAATGGGGCAAAAATCACTTCAGAGAGGTCTCACTTTAACAACGGAAATTTGAGGCTCAATTGTGGCCGTAAATCAAGAACTACCTATAATCAAAATAGGGGGCAGAATCGGGTGCTGGGTGGGGTGGGGGAGACCCTCATCCTTCGCCACTTCCCTTGTTAGCATTCCCATCTCACCAGCTTGGATGCCCCCCCCCCAAAAAAAATATAATGAGTCGAAGGAAAGTGGAGCTACCAATTAAAAAAAAAGCACCTATTTTGTCTCATTTCTTTTAAAAAAAATATGTATATCAACAGACATACATGAAACCGGGCCTACGACCTACAATTCGTCCCGCATTTTGTCTCCCTTGGGCTTCACCAGCCTGCCGATAAACAGGACCGAGTTGGTCTTATTGTCCTTGATCAGGAAAATGAAGGGATGATCGACGTAGAAGAGCTTGGGGTTCCGGATTTCTTCGCGGCCGTACAGGTCCGAGTCGAAGGGGTTCCCCTCCGTGTCCAGCTCCAGGGCGGCCGCGTGGAAGACGTTGGCGAGATACAGATCCTTCTTGCCCGAGATCCTGGATAGGTCGGCTTTGTTTTTATCCACGGCTTCGGTTAAGCCGAGATCGGCTAAGTGTTTCTAAACAGGAAGAGAGAAAGAGCGAGGTTTGAATCGTTTTCCCTGCTCAACCATTGGCTGAACTTCTGTGATGTCACAGAGATGTCGACCGCATTGACAACAGATGAAAATGTAGCCATCTTTTCTCCTTTCGCTTTTAGAGTTAGATGATGCTGGGAAGAGGGGGGGATGTGAAGAGAGTCTAGCTTAGTGATGGCGAACCTTTTAGAGACCGAGTGCCCAAACCGCAATCCAAAACCCACTTATTTATCGCAAAGTGCCAGGGCCGCCTCAGCATTGTGGTGCCCTCATGGGGGGGCAGGGAGGCGCCTCTGAGTGCCGCCTCTGACACGCAAAAACCGGGGGGCGCAAAAATGGGCCACCGTGCTGCAAGGCGCAAAAACGGCCGTGCGGTGGGGTGCAGATACAAGGCGCTGCACCATGCAAGAACAGGGCAGGGCTAGTGAGTATCACGCAGGCACTAGCCCCGCCCCATTTGCAGCGCGTGTGTGCTCGCGGCTCCGTGCACGCATGTAAAATGCTTCCCCCTCCCTTTTCTTCCAGTCCACCAATCAACAATGGTTGGTGACCTCTGGTCTACCACCTCTACTCGAGCTTGCTTCGCCTCCTTTGTGCTGGGCGGGGCTCCTGCTCTGGGCCGCGGTGGCGGCCTGATGGACCTGCTGCTGGCGGCGGTGGCGCGCGTGCCAACAGAGAGGGCTCTGAGTGCCACCTCTGGCACGCGTGCCATAGGTTCGCCACCACTGGTCTAGCTAGACATAACAACACTAAACCTAGAGTGAGAATCAAGGTTATTGTAACCAGAGCTGATAAGGATTTGACATGGCTGGAGAACTGGAGAGGAAGCCTGCATTTCAAGCTAATTAGGGAATGTGATTTATGACTGTTAATTGGAGGAGGGAATTGTGCTTTGATACTATGTGCTCAGGGGAGGGGAATTCAGGTTTTGGCTTCCATTATATAAGCGCCGATATTATGCTACTCGAATAAAAGATTCTTTAAGGTAAACAATGCCTCGAAGTTTTTTTGAAGAGTTTCACCTGTCGGAACCACAACAAGACAAGTTCAGATTAATTCTACAGGCAAACCTCGATTTAACGACCACAACGGACCCCAAAATCTCCAGTTAAGTAAGTTTTGACCCGTTTTTACGACCTTCCTTGCCACCGTTGTAAAGTGAATCACTCCCCTGAAAGTCACACGGTTGCTGAGTGAACCTAGCTTCCGCGCCAACTTTGTGCTCATTGGAAGGTCACAAAAGGAGAATCAGGTGACCCCGGGGACACGGCAACTGTCATATATACGATTTGGTCACCAAGGCCGCAGCTCTGACTGTTTTGCAGCCTCCGTCAGTCGCATTTACTGTGTTTTACAACAGTTTTGCTGAAAACAGGCAGCTATTTCCAGTTTTTGGTTAAACTGGTTGACCCGTAGTTGATTCAACCACTGTCATATTCACTTAATGACTGTTGTAAAACGAGGTCATAAAATTGGATGGGTGGTGGGACTGATGCATTTTAAAACCGTAGCGGGCAAGCTCCATTATGGTCCTATGTCAAGGACTACCTATACCAGGGGTAGGCAACCTTGGCTCTTTTATGACTTGTGGACTTCAACTCCCAGAATTCCTGAGCCAGCATGGGGGAACTTTGGCCCCTTCATGACTCGTGGACTTCAACTCCCAGAATTCCTCAGCCAGTATGGCTCAGTTTGGAAACCTCTCCCTTTCCCCTCAGCATGGCTGGTTCAGGAATTCTGGGAGTTGAAGTCCACGAGTCACAAAAGAGCCAAGGTTGCCTACCCCTGACCTATACTATTAACCCGCCTCAAAGTTACAACCCTTGCACATCCCTGCCGTCACGTGATTGCTTGGCAGCCAACTCGCATTTACGACAATTGCAACATCCTACAATCACGATAGGCGGCCTTCCCAGCCAGCTTCCCACAAGCCAAGTCAATGCGGGAAGCCGGGTTCACTTTACGACCATGGTTAAAAATGGTTGTAAAAACAGGTCAGGTTGATGATTCATTTAAGAAAGCCATCACTTAGCGATGGAAATTCCGGTTCCGTCTGCGGTCATAAATTAAGGACTACCTGTATTTTTTGCCTTCAGAAGTTGTGAACGCTCCAACACTGGAGGTTTTTAAGAGAGTGGACAGCCATTTGTCTGAAATGGTATAGGGTCTCCTGCTTGAGCAGGGGGTTATGCTAGAGGACCTCCAAGATCCCTTCTGTTATTCTGCTGTCCTTCCTTCCTTCCTTCCTTCCCCATCACTGGAAGTTTTTAAGAAGAGACTGGACAGCCATTTGTCTGGAATGGTATATGCTTGAGCAGGGGGTTAGACTAGAAGACCTCCAGGGTCCCTTCCAACCACTATCTCCCCTGGACAGCGGAGGCTACTCACCTGAATGTCGTGGCTGACCTCTAGGCTGACCTTGGGCAAAGAGATGGCCACTGACCGCTCCTTCAACTTGCCCAACCAAATCTGCAGCTGTTCCCGGGTAAGCAGCTTCTCCAGTCGTTCCAAGGACTCAACGTGGTTCGGCATGATGATGATCAGGCTGGAGAGCTTGTGAGCCAACGGCATCTCCACGATCTGCAATTTCTCCGCCTCGTCCGCGTAGTACTTGTACAATCCTGCGCAAATGCATAAAATTAGAATCGGTGGGCTGATCAGACTCTGGAAATAGAGTGCAGAGAAGAGCAACAAAGATGATCAGGGGACTGGAGGCTAAAACACGTGAAGAACGGTTGCAGGAATTGGGTCTGTGTAGTCTAATGAAGAGAAGGACGAGCGGGGACAGGATAGCAGTGTTCCAATATTTCAGGGGCTGCCACAAAGACGGCCATCTGTTTGGAATAGCGTAGGGTCTCCTGCTTGAGCAGGGGGATGGACTAGAAGACCTCCAGGGTCCCTTCCAATTGTTATTCTGCTCCTTTGGGTATGTCTTGTTTAATGAAGAAAAAGGATTAGGAGTGGCATGATAGCAGCCTTCCAGTATCTCAGGGGTTGCCCCAAAGAAGAGGGAGTCAAGCTATTCTCCGAAGCGCCTGAAGGCAGGACAAGAAGCGACGGATGGAAACTCATCAAGGAGAGAAGCAACCTGGAACTAAGGAGGAATTTCCTGACAGAACAATTAACCAGTGGAACTGCTTGCTACTGGAAGCTGTGGGTACTCCATCACTGGAGGTTTTTAAGACGAGACTGGACAGCCGTTTGTCCAGAATAGCATAGGCTCTCCTGCTTGAGAGTTGGAGTAAAAGACCAACTTCAAACAGTCACTAAAAGAACTGTTGTAAGTCAAGGACTACCTGTAGCCCTGTAGAGTCAGAAGTTTAATGTTCTTCCCTTCAGCCCAACATGTATTCATGATTAAAAATTTACAGCTAGCCTGGTGTTACTTTGCCGAAAAATGCAAAGATTTTGTTCACCTTGTTTATTGCCTCAAACACTTACAGAAAAATCCGAGCTGAGATCCTGGGACAACAGAAATGAGGAAAAATCATGCTTTTTTTTTTTAAAATCCTTAAATCCAGGCTTCCTTACCTGTACGGTGCATCATGGAAATGCCGACTGTGTAGGAACGCGACACCATGAAGCCACGATTGTCCACCATCTTGTGATGGAACTTCTCGTCCCAGTGCGCTAAACAAATCAAAAGGGATGCATTAATGCAACACGGCAACAATGGAAAATGTTTGCAAAACCGAGGTTTAGATTAGGGTTTTCCAACCAGAACTTCAAATCCCAGAATTCCCTGACACTAATTCATTCTTTTTGATGTGTAATCCCCATTGTGGCCTGCTTGCTCTCTTATAATCCCTTTCTTTGTAGTCTCTCCTCTCTAGGAGGCAGGAGGAACGTAATAGGCATTGCTGGCTGGGGAATTCTGGGAGTTGAAATCCACCCGTCCTAAAGTAGCCCACTTTAAGACAGGTGAACTTCAAATCCCAGAATTCCCTGACACTAATTCATCCTTTTTGATGT
The DNA here is from genome assembly GCF_001527695.2 of Protobothrops mucrosquamatus. Lineage (NCBI taxonomy): Eukaryota > Metazoa > Chordata > Lepidosauria > Squamata > Viperidae > Protobothrops > Protobothrops mucrosquamatus. The sequence goes on from NW_015387033.1 coordinate 177,935, forward strand.
GTAATCCCCATTGTGGCCTGCTTACTCTCTTATAATCCCTTTCTCTGTAGTCTCTTCCTCTCTAGGAGGCAGGAGGAAAGTAATAGGCATTGCTGGCTGGGGAATTCTGGGAGTTGAAATCCACCCAGGTTTGGAAAACTCTCTCCTAGATGCATTCCTAAGGAACAAATGAACTTTTTGAGTGGCCACCAAGTCGGGTCAACCATCGGAGGGGTCAAAACAAGAGAAGACGGCAGCCACCATCTCCATCTCGACTTCCTGATCCGTCCGCCGACACCCCACCAACCAAGTCTCCACCCTTTTTCCCCCCTCTGGCTCAAAGCTCTCCCTCCACCCGGACTCACGTTTGAAGAACATGGCGTTGACGATCAAGGCCCCATCGGTCTTCACCACATCTTTGGCGACCTCGGGCAGCTTGCCGTCCGTGGTCTGGGCAGCCCACTCGTTGATGGACTTGAGGGCGCTACGCTTGTCTCGGAAGTTGATCTTGGAATGCTCGCAGTTGTAGTGCTTCTTGCTGTTCTGCACAAAGTCCTCCGCGAAGCTGATGGAGCTGGGCCCGTAGAGGCGGCTGCCCAGTTTCCAGGTGACGTTCCTGGCCGTGGCGTTGCTGACGTCGGTCAGCAGCTCCGAGAGTCCAGTGTGGATGTACTCGTCGTTGAGCTTGCTGGCGCTAAGCAGGGCCTTGGCCTGCGACGCCGTGGCGTCCTTCCCGCCGAGAGACACCAACCCCAGAGAAGACGCCACCACCACGGGAGACACCAAGATGTTCTCCAGGTTCTTGTCCTTGGCCATCACGTTGTAGAGGTTGAAGGCCAAGATGGTGCTGCGGTCAGCCAAGGTGGTGGCCTTCTCGCTCAACTTTTTCTCTTTCGAGGTCGGTTTTTTCTCCGCCGCCGCCTTCTTGTCAGAGGGGACAGCCGTCACGAGAGCGCAGAGCGCGAGGAGATGGATCAACCAGGTGGCATCCATGCTAGCGGCGAGCAGTCAAAACCTACGAGAAATCAAAATGGCCGTTACTGCAGGAACTACATTTCCCACAATGCCTGAGGTCATAATGGGAAAATTAACACAGTACCCAGACATTTATAGATTTACAGGTGGTCCTGGACTTGCCACAGTTGTCTTAGTGACCGTTCCAAGTTACAACAGCATGGGAAAAAAGTGACTTTGGACCATTTTTCACACTTACGACCGTCGCAGCATCCCCCAAGGTCACGTGATCAAAATTCAGATACTTGGCAACCGACTCACATTTATGGCCGTTGCAGGGTTGCAACATCCCCTTTTGCGACCTTCTGGCATGCAAACTCAATAGGGAAGCTGGATTCACTTAACAACCGGGCTACTAGCTTATAAACTGCAGTGATTCACTTAACGACGGTAGTAAAAAGGGGCAAAATTCGCTGAACAAATGTCTCACTTAACAACAGAAAGTTTGGGCTCAGCCGTGGTCGTGAGGACCACAGTATTGTGTTAAAAAATACACATCGCTTAGGGATCACTGAAAGTTACAACACAAGCAAAGTCAACGGAGAAGCCGTATTATTTAACAACTTTATTTTTAACTTAACAGCTGCGGTGATTCGCTGAACAAGTGTGGCTGGAAAGGTCATAAAACGAGGCAAAACTTGCTCAATCACTGTCTGGCTTTTAGCAGTGGAGATTTTGGCTCAATTATGGTGGTTAATTGGAGGACTACTCGCATGCCGATTGTCCCGTATAATCTTAACTATCCCTACAAAAGTGATGCCCCCCCATCCTTATATTCCCCCCCCCCAATACTATCTGAGCAGCAGCCAAGGAATCAAGAGCTGGCACGGGGAGAAACCGAAGATTAAGTTGAGTGCCGCATTGCTGAGTCAAAGAATAACACAATCCTGGGTTGCATAAACATAGGCACAGAATCAAGGTCACGCGAGCTATTAGTACCGCTTTATAAAGCCCTAGTGAGGCCACTCCTGGAATACTACAGCCAGTTTTGGTCACTGTATCACAAAAAAGAAAGGCTGAGAGTTTGGAAAAAATTCAGAGAGCTAAGATGATCCAAGGTCCAGTTACGTGGTGATCGGCTTTACCAACTGTATGATTTATGACTGTAATGGGCAGGCTCCATTATCACCGTAAATCAAGGTGAAGCTGAGCAAGCAGGAAAGCATAGCATGCCATTACCTGCTCCAGGAAAGCTGTTGAAATTCTTTCACTGGGTGTGATGGGTGCTAAGCTACACAACCTTACAGGAATTAACAGAATAACAGAGTTGGAATCATCATCATGTTGGAAGGGACCTTGGAGGTCTTCTAGCCCAACCTCCTGTTCAAGCAGGAGACCCTCCTATACGTTTCAGACAAATAGTTGGCTAATCTCTTCTTAAGAAGAGGCCGGACAGTCACTTGTCTGAGATGGTATAGGTTCTCCTGCTTGAGCAGGGGGCTGGACTAGAAGACCTCCAAGGTCCCTTCCAGCTCTATTCTATTTCTATTCTGTATTTCTATTCTATATTTCTCTTCTCTTCTATATTTCTATTCTATTTCTATTCTATTTTTTATTCTTTTCTATTCTATTCTATATTTCTATTCTGTATTTCTATTCTATTCTATATTTCTATTCTATTCTACTCTATTCTGCATTCTATTCCTATTCTATATTTCTATTCTATTTTTTATTCTTTTCTATTCTATTTTGTATTCTTTTCTATTCTATTCTATATTTTTATTCTGTATTTCTATTCTATATTTCTATTCTATTCTACTCTATTCTGCATTCTATTCCTATTCCTATTCTATATTTCTATTCTATTCTATTCTATTTTTCTATTCTATATTCCTATTCTATTCTATATTTCTATTCTATTCTACTCTATTCTGCATTCTATTCCTATTCTATTCTATATTTCTATTCTATTCTATATTTCTATTCTATTCTACTCTATTCTGCATTCTATTCTATTCTGCATTCTATTCTATTCGCTCACACAACCTCATGTTTGCACAAATGCATCCACGTGCAAAAAAAGTTCCTCATCGCAGAGTCTGCTCCTCCAACCGGCCAATTTAGCCACACAAGCAGCCTCTCTGATCACCGATTGGTAGATACCCAATCATTGATCATTGTGGTAGATCCTGGCTCAAGCAAGGGGTTGGACTAGAAGACCTCCAAGGTCCCTTCCAACTCGGTTATATTCTGCAATTCAAGGTTTGCCTTTTTCCAACAAGGGCTTTTTCACTTTTAACTTCAAAGTCAATCGGTATGTTTGTTTGGGGCAAGTTTTCAAGGCTTCTGTTATTTTGCGGGCCATTTGCGGCGATGAAAATCTGGATTAACATTTGAATGGTTTTATCTTCCACCCTCAGACAATTTCAATCCCCAGGATGGGATGAGCGTGCCGCTAATAAAACCCCACCAGGTGAGAAAATATTTGGAAATATTTCTGCACCACATTTCCCGGCCCTCCAAAAAAGGATACGGTGGTGTTTTTAAAACGCAGGGAGTCCTCAACTTTTACCAAAACTCATTCAGTGACCGTTTGAAGTTTTACAACTGCTCCATCAATGCTGAAGCACCGCTTTGCAGCCACACGCACACAGTCGCACACACACACACACACACAAAGAAACTTCAGGCTGAAAATCGCTGCAGATGTTTCCAGAAGCTCAATCCCTTCCCGCCCCCCTTATACTTCCACCACCACCCCCGCCACGCCGTGCCGTGCCACGTAGGCAGGCAGGCCGGCCCAGCCTGGGAAAGCTTTGAGACAAAGCCCATGATTATTGGGCCAGCTGCCTGACAGGAAGAGGATGTTGAAGAGAAAATCAAGGCCAAACCCGACCGGCTTAAAACTCCCAAATTTAATTTTATTCCCCCTTTTGTGTATTTCTGCACACGCCGCCGTCCATTGCAAATTGTTGCGTCTTATTGCAGCAAAATGCAACCAGCTAGAGCGTTATCTCCGAAAGAATTTCCAGTAAATAGTCTTTGTTTCTAATTCGGCAGAGGCTTAAGGCTTTTTCCGTGTTCCTCTTTCCAACTTTGAGGGCTAGAAACCTGCTTTAAGATCAACATAATATCCACGCGCTTCTGATTTGCAGAGTTTATCCTTTCTTCCCTTCTTTTTCTTTTTTCCTTCCTTCACATTGTCTCTCCTATTCTCCCTCCCTCCCTCCCTCCCTCCCCTTCCTTCCTTCCTTCCTTCCTTCATTCATTCATTCATTCCTATATTTTATTGGCCACCCATCTTACCATAGGATAACTGGGCGGCTTACAGTTACATCTAAGTTAAAGCAAAAAAGTTAGAACAATTAACCAGTGGAACCACCTGCCTCCAGAAGCGGTGAATGCTCCAACACTGGAAGTTTTTAAGAAGAGAATGAACAGCCCTTTGTCTGAAATGGTATAGGGTTTCCTGCCTGGGCAGGGGGTTGGACTAGATGACCTCCAAGGTCCCTTCCAACTTTATTATTATTATTATTAAACATTCAAACCAAAGACACTTGGGGAGGGAGGGGGTGGGCATGTTTAATTAATTCAATCGACCACCTCGTCTTTAGCCAGATGTTGGATGGCAAAGAAGATTCTGGCTTAGCAAAGCGGGTTACATGCAGGCAGTATTAAGAGTGACTTTTTTAAAAAATTGGTTAACCGGTTTAAATTTTCCTTATGTCTAATCTGACCTCTAATCTTCCTTTCTACCCCTTTTTCTGTCCAAGGCAAAAAAAAAAAGGGACATCCGATTGGATATTTTAAACAGCCTGCAGGGTTTTAAAACTCACCCGTTCCATTTTTTAAAGACATCCTGGTAAAATTGTATTATATTTTCCCACCCAGCGACTGAGAATCTATCGGCAAAAATGGGAATAAGTCCAACATCCGCTTGATAGGCTTGGCAAGAGACCCCCAAACCAAACAATCACTAACCACAAACTGTTGTCTGTTTCTTTTCTAATTTTATTTCCTGGCTAAAATTCCATCTTCCACCGATCCTGAGCGATAGGCATCCTAACCGTTATTTTGCATCTAGGTCAGGACCTGACAAGCGTCACTTTCTGGATGCTTGATTGTCAGGACAGTCTTCTCAGCCCTTTTGCAGAGGGCAAAATTAAAAATAAAATTGAAGGACAGTTCCAGGAGCTAAATTTAAGTTTAGCCAAGCCACGTCAGCCACGGGTCAAAACGTTTCTAAATCTAAGCAAGCAATGCTGGGTTTATATACTCAGAAATATACTTTATTTAGGGGCAGGCCCTGCACAGCTTTGCTTCTTCTGCCAAATATGTTCCACTTGGAATAAGCCACGATCACAAGCCTGAATTGAGAATCAGGGTTTCCAAACCCAGCGCCTAGCCATGATGGAAACAAGCAGGCTTCTTTAAAGGGAAAAACTAATCAGGGTTTATTACAGAGACCAGCCCTCCTCCAGCTGCATTAAAGACTTAACAAATGTCATTTTTTTTTTAGAATTAGAATAACAATAGTTGGAAGGGACCTTATAGGTCATCTAGTCCAACCCACACACACACACACACAAGCAGGAGACCCTACACCTACACCATTTCTGACAGATGGCAGTCCATTTGTGCCTGGTGGTTGATGCAAGAAGTGGAAACAGAAAAAAAAACTTTTCTGCTCCTTGCTCTAAGTCTAATATGTCGTGTGAATGCAGTCCACTTGTCTAGTTTTTTTCTTTCTTTCTTCCCTACTGCATCCTCCGGGCCCCTTCCCTAATAGAAACGGTACATCGCCTCCCCACCCGCAGCATTTGCTTGAGCCAAAAGACACACACACCCCCCCAAAAAACCTGGGACCTGAATGCAAAGGTTCAGCGGATCTCGATCGTCTGAATGGACTTTCTCTTGCGTGCACGGAGAAAGGGGGAGGGCATTTTCGCCCAGGCAATTGCACCACCCCCACCACCCCCCGGCAGAAGCAGGACCCGCCCAGCAAATCCCAGGTTAACCCACCCGCCGGATCTCCAGCTGGTCCCGGGAATCCTCCGGGTCAGATTCCTGCGCCCTCTCCCAGTTTGCAAGCCAAGCGCTTTGGGGGTGCCTCCCGGGCTGATCTGGGGGGTCTCCCCCCCTCCCCTGGTGAACTCCTAGCCTTTCCTCCGGCTGGAAAGCAAGGCAGGGGCTCTCGGGTCCACGCGTCGTGTGAACGCAGCCCGCAAACGGAAAGCGGGTCAAGAGCCCGCTCTCTACTCGCGTCCCTGATCGTTGCGCAAAAGGGACCCTGAGCCGCGGTTCCCCACGGGCCGGGGACCTGGGAAGGGAGGGGGGAAAGAGTCCTCCCCCACCCCACAAAGCCCATGCAAGAAGCAGAGTCCGCTGTCCCCTTGCACGGCTTAGAAGGGGATGATGGGGCAGAGCATGCAAGGGTGAGGAGGGGACGATGGGACCGGCCACGCAGGGATTGGGATTGGGACGGTGGGAGAGACCATGCACGGGTCGGGAGAGAACGATGGGACATACGATGCGCGGGTTGGGAGGGGATGATGGGACTTCCCACGCACGGGTCGGGAAGGGATGCCGGGAGATAAGCCTGCACGGGCTGGGAGGGGATGATGGGACATGCCACGCGCGGGCTGGGAGAGCATGATGGGGCATCTCCTGCACGGGCTGGGAGGGGATGATGGGGCATGCCGTGCACGGGCTGGGGGCGGATGATGGGGCTTGCCACGCACGGGCTGGGAGGGGATGATGGGGCATGTCATGCACGGACTGGGAGGGGATGATGGGGCATGTCGTGCACCGGCTGGGGGGGGGATGATGGGGCATGCTCTGCACGGGCTGGGAGGGGATGATGGGACTTCCCACGTACGGCTCGGGAAGGGATGCCTTAGATAAGCATGCACGGGCTGGGAGGGGACGATGGGGCATGCCCTGCACGGGCTGGGAGGGGATGATGGGCCATGCCCTGCACAGGTCGGGAGGGGATGATGGGACATACGACGCGCGGGTTGGGAGGGGATGATGGGACTTCCCACGCACGGCTCGGGAAGGGATGCCGGGAGATAAGCCTGCACGGGCTGGGGGGGGGGGATGATGGGGCAGGATGCCACGCACGGGCTGGGAGGGGATGATGGGGCATGCCAGGCACAGATCGGGAGAGGATGATGGGACATGCCCGCCCCAGGGGGGCAGAAACGCGATGGGGACCCGAGCATGGGCCATGTAGTCGGGGGGGTGGGGGAGGCTCAAGGAAGGCGGACCCCAGCGCTGGACCTTGCAATCCGGCTCCACTCCGCTTTAGCAGCTCGAGTCCTCTTTTTTTGCAAGCGGGACGGGCCCAAAAGCTTGCAAAACCTCCGCCGCTCCCGGGCCCAGCGGCTTGCAAAGGCCGGCCGTGGCCCGGGGACCCGCTCCCTCCCTCCCTCCTTCCTTCCCTCCTCACCTCGGGGGCTTGCAGCTTGCAAAGGCCGTGGGAACCCTCCGCGCTCCGGACTGGCTTTCTCGGGCCGAGGTGCCGCCGGACCAGGGGGCTATATAAAGGGGGCCGGAGAAACTTCTGGAAAGGGGCGGCTGGAGGGGGAGGGAAACTTCTCCAAATTCCTCTTGCAAGAGGAGGCGCTCCCCTCCCCCCCCCGTCCCCGCCGCTGCAGGGTCCTAACGCCGCCCGGGTTGCAGCAGCTGCGCCGCCGCTCCGCTTTGCGACCGTCTCCCTTTGCAGGCGCAGATTTGCGCGGCTTTTGCAAAGCCCAGGTGAGCTGGCGCGGATTTGCCAGGGCGAGGAGCTTCCAAAAGCCCCTCCCGGCCGATGGGAAGCGGGGGTCAGGCAGCCTCCCCCGTGGGGAAGCGGCCCACAGCCGGGTGCGTGTGTGTCTCGAGCTGGGCTGCCTTGCGCACGACTCCCCGACTCGTAAACGAACACGGGTTTGGACCTGGTTCAGATAAAGGTGGGTTAGCAGTCGTAGAGCGGTGGAGGGTGGGGAGAAACTTGGATGTGGGTTGCTGGAGGGGGCACATAGATGGACCTAGATTAGAATAACTAGAGTTGGAAGGGACCTTGGAGGTCATCTAGTCCACCACCCCCCTCCACTGCCCTACTACACCATGTCTGACAGATTTCTTGAAAGCTTCCAGTGATTTAAGCTCCCACAACTTCTGAAGGCAACTTCTGTTCCACTGGTTGATTTATAAAATCGACCACTGTCAAATTTATATATATTAAAAAAAAAAAATCACATATAAAGCTCTCCCTCACCCGCTTTTGGGTCCAGGCCAACCTGCAGGGTTGATGTTTGCGGAGGGGGGGGGAAGGGTCTGGAATGGAGAAGAAAGCAGAGCCCATCAGGGATGTTGGGGTTTGCGAGGAACAGCACCCTGGAACTGCAGTAGTAATGCCGGAGCATCCCTTGAACACCATCAGCATTCACACACACACACACACACACACACACCTGTCAGTCAATGGCAAAAGGACAGGGAGACCTTAACCACCATCAGACATCCACAGGTGCCTCTCCCAGGTTGTCGGGAAGAACTCGACAGGTGGATCAAAATGCCAGATGCGGCCTGAACATCTGGCGGACTGCGCGATGAACTGTAATTGACAGGTTTGTCCTCTGGAGAATTGGGGGGGGGGGGGAAACTCACATGCGAATGCCAAACCACGGCTTCGTGCAACACAACCATTGGACAACGTCTCCCGCTTCATCTGGGAGGTTTTTTTGGGGGGGCAGTTTGCCAAAAGACTGAAAAGATTTTGCCAAAAGAACGAAAAGATTTTTGCCAAACGAATGAAAAGATTCTGCCAAAGGAATGGAAAGATCTGGAGCGTGCAGGCATTAAGAGTTCTGGGGTGCTCTGTTCCTTTCCTCTACGGCCTAACTGATGCCTTGCTTGATTCCCCCAATACTGGGCGGGTCACCCCAAAATTAAACCGTCCCACAAATATTGCGAAGCGGTGAGCATCTTTGCAACGGCCCTGTAAGTCGGTGCTCGCAGATCCTCTGAGCCTAACTGGAGTGTCTTCCTGGCCTTCTGGGGTTCAAAAGCTGGGGGGGAATTGGGTATGTCTAGTTTAATGAAGAGAAGGACGAGGGGAGACATTAAATCGGTCTTCCAATATCTCAGGGGCTGCCCCAAAGAAGAGGGTAGTCAAGCTATTTTCCAAAGCGCCTGAAGGCAGGACAAGAAGCAATGGGTGGAAACTAATCAAGGAGAGAAGCAACCTAGAACTAAGGAGAAACTTCCTGACAGTTAGAACAATTAACCAGTGGAACAACCTGCCTCTAGAAGTGGTGAATGCTCCCAAAAATAATAATAACAATTGAAATCTATGTTCGAGGTTTTACGTACAGTCATTAAGTTCTTGTCACGGGGTGTGTGTGTGTGTGTTGCAATATGTTATTTTTCAATCGGAAGAGAGCTGGAAGGGACCTTGGAGGTCATCTAGTCCAACCCCCTGCTTGAGCAGGAGATCCTGCGTACCATTTCAGACAAATGGCTGTCCAGTCTCTTCTTAAAAACCTCCAGTGTTGGAGCACCCACAACTTCTGGAGGCAAGCTTTTTAATTAAGACGTTTCTCCTTAATTCCAGGTTGCTTCTCTCTCCTTCTTCTCTGACTTCACGTCATGTGAGAGGGGTGATTATAGGATACATAAATAAATTCAACCTTTCCCTTTTAAAAAAAGAAAAGAACAGAAAAGGAATCCGCCTTGCATCTTTAAGATGCCTGCAGCCACATTCTTTCTCTGGTGCAATTCCTTGAAATCTGAGCGAGGACAGGCGTGGCTCGCCCCGGCGTGTGTCTTCCGCCTTCCCCCTTGCCACGCTGGAAAGTTTGCAGCCTGCCAAAGAGGCCTGGAAGGAAATGGGGAGAGTGGACTAGAAACTTCTCCTGCTAATGACAGGGCTGGGCTGCTGAGCAATTCTTTTTTCAGCATCCTCAGATGGGGCAGGATCCCATCAGTAGGAGGAATAGAATAGAATAGAATAGAATAGAATAGAATAGAATAGAATAGAATAGAATAGAATTACAGAATAAAATAGAATTGTAGAATAGAATTATAGAATAGAATAGAATTACAGAATAGAATAGAATAGAATTACAGAATAGAATAGAATAGAATTACAGAATAGAATGGGATTACAGAATAGAATTACAGAATAGAATAGAATTACAGAATAGAATAGAATAGAATTACAGAATAGAATAGAATTACAGAATAGAATAGAATAGAATTACAGAAAAGAATAGAATAGAATGCAGAATAGAATAGAATTACAGAATAGAATAGAATAGAATTACAGAAAAGAATAGAATAGAAATACAGAATAAAACAGAATAGAAATACAGAATAGAACAGAATACAGAACAGAACAGAATAGAATAGTATAGAATAGAACAGAATATAGAACAGAATAGAATATAGAATAGAACAGAATAGAATATAGAATAGAATAGACCACAACAGAATAGAATAGAAATCTGAATATCTGAATTACTGCACAATCCTATTACAAAATATAGCCACCCCAGTTTTATTTGTGTTTATTTTGTCCTTCATAACCTTAACAGAACAATATAGGTTATCGATGCAGAATCAATTATGGAATGGAATAGGAATAGGATAGGAATAGAATAGAAAAATAGAGTAGAGTAGAGTAGAATAGAATAGAATAGAATCTGGAAGGGACCTTGCAGGTCTTCTAGTCCAGCCCCCTGCTCAAGCAGGAGAACCTATACCATCTCAGACAGGTGACTGTCTAGTCTCTTCTTAAAAACCTCCAGTGATGGAACGCCCACGATTTCTGGTGGCGAGCTGTTCCACTGGTTAATTGTTCTAACTGTCAGGAAGTTTCTCCTTAATTCCAGGTTGCTTCTCTCTTTGTTCAGTCTCCAACCATTGCTTCTTGTCCTGCCCTCTGGTGCTTTGTAAAATAAGTTGACTCCCCCTCTTCAACTGGGCTGTGGAAACAAGTGAAGCCCCCTCTGTGGGATGCAGGTAGCCTGCGAACCCACGTCCCCTCCAGTCCACGGAAAAGCCTCTCTCCAAGGAACTGGTCCCTGGTGCCCAAAAGGTTGGGGGCCGCTGCTCTAGTGTATCCTGGAGTAAGCAAAGGGGGTGGCTAGATGGCCTCTAAGGACCCCTCCGACTTTACAATTCTGTAATTCCGCAATGTGAAAAGGATAAACACATGCAGCCATCTTACCGGAATACTGTGGCTTCCAAATTTTTATGATGCCTTTAAAAGGAGGGGAAAATAAAACGCGAAGAGAAGGCCTGAAAAATTATATTATCAAAAATATTCCTCACCTTGACATGTTCCTGCCATCCAGGGCCTTCCCACAGCGACCCTCACTTGCCCACCCCCAATAATCCATTAAGGACGAAACCTGAATGTGCCCAATCCCAGAATCTGCACAGGTGCTGTGTAAATTTATGTTCGAGAGAGAGCGGTGAAAGCATAAAGTTTATTTCTTTTAAGAAAGGCACACGTGTGATTTGATTTGATTGAATTGAATGGGCTTCCTGATTCCAAGAAAAACCCAGAAAAAAAATTGCTTCTTTCTTCTTACTGTACAAACTTAAAAAGCATTCCCTCTCTCTCTTTCTCTCTCTCCTTTTCTCTCTTTCTCTCTCTCTCTTTCTCTATCTCTTTCCCTCTCCCTCTCTTTCTCTCTCTCTCTCTCTCCCTTTCTCTTTCTCTCCTCTCTCTCTTTCTCACTCTCTTTTTCTCTCTTTTTCTCTCTCCCTTTCTCTCTTTCTCTTCCTCTCTTTCTCTTTCTCACTTTCTGTCTCTTTCTCCCTCTCTCTTTCTCTCCCTCTTTCTCTCTCTCTCCCTCTCTCCCTCTCTCTTTCTCTTTCTCTTTTTCTCTTTCTCTTTCTCTGTCTCTCTTTCTCCCTCTCTCTCTTTCTCTCCCTCTTTCTCTCTCCCTCTCTCTCTCTTTCTCTTTCTCACTCTCTTTTTTCTATCTTTCTCTCTTTCTCTCTCTTTCTCTCTCCCTCTTTCTCTCTTTCTTTTTCTTTCTCACGTTCTCTTTCTCTTTCTTTCTCTCTCTCCCTCTCCTCTCTCTCTCTCTCTCTCTCTTTCTCTCTCTTCCTCCCTCCCTTTCCTCCCTCCCTCCCTCCCTCCCTCTCTGTCTCTCTCTCTCTCTCTCTGTGTATATATAAGTGTGTAATTTACATTTTGGGCATCTCCCAAACAAGATGTAGAGATTTCCAGAACCTTCAAGAAATCGGTATGATGCAACTCTAGAAAAAAGTTTCAGGGTGGGTCTTTGCTAGCGAAAACCCAGATGTTCTCCATCCAGGCCAGCTGTTAAGGACCCCTCCCTGAAATTTGTGTCTCCCCTTCACGATTTGGGTTTGAAAGCTGGGAAGGTTGCCAGCCTGGGCTTGGATTCAGTTCTTTCAAAGTTAGGAATAAAACTTGCACTGAGCATCAGAAGTTAAAAGATGGAGCAGAAAATTCCAAATGATTCCCCCCCCCTTGAGCTCTTTCTTTCTTTCTTTCTTTCTTTCTTTCTTTCTTTCTTTCTTTCTTTCTTTCTTTCTTTCTTTCTTTCTTTCTTTCTTTCTTTCCTTCCTTCCTTCCTTCCTTCCTTTCCTTCTTTCCTTCTTTCTTTCTTTCTTTCTTTCTTTCTTTCTTTCTTTCTTTATACACACACACACACACACATTTTAGTAGCTGCAGAAAAATAAAAATGACCAAGAGGAAATGCAGTATAAATGAGAAAAAAAATATTTATTCATTTGAGTTTATTCATTTTATTTTATTTATTTATTAAGAAGATTGACATGGCCACCCAACTCACTCATGGTGACGCTTGAGTGGCTTACAAAAATAAAATCTCAATACAAAACCCAGTAACACCCCCAGCCCAGCCCCCTGGGGACAACAATCACTTAATAGGAATAACAGAATAACAGAGTTAGAAGGGACCTCGGGAGGGGGGGTCATCTAATCCAACCCCCTTCTTGAGCATGAGACCCTATACCATTTCAGACATGTGGCTGTCTGAATCCCAGACATAAAATTAAGTCACTAATGCACTAATTAAGCCACTAAGTCTCTCCCAATGTGTTGTTAAAGACTTTTTTGTGCCCCAAATTCTGATTTTGTAAGTTACAGACATAGCTCTCCCTGGTGGACTATTGAGGCACGATCACCACGGTGGAAACCTTATTGAAAATGCACATTAAGCCCTTCGTTTTAGCAGATCGTAAAATAGCTTTTCCCAACCAAAAAAGGGGTGGCTTTAACATGCCTGCAGGAGCCAGGAAGCATTTCAACTGCAGAGACTATGCTGAACTGCCGGCTATCTAACAAAATGAAATTCAATGGTGAAAAAAGCAAGGTTCTACAGTTAGGCAAGAAAAAACAAATGTACAGGTATAGTATAGGGGGTACCTTGCTCAATAGTAGTAACTGTGAGAGGGATCTCGGAGTCCTAGTGGACAGTCACTTAAATAGGAGCCAGCCGTGTGCGGCAGCTGCCAAAAAGGCCAACACAGTGCTGGGCTGCATTAACAGAGGGACAGAATCAGGATCACGTGAATTGGTAATACCACTTTACAAGGCCTTGGTAAGGCCACACTTGGAATACTGCATCCAGTTTTGGTCACCATGATGTAAAAAGATGTTGAGACTCTAGAAAGAGTACAGAGAAGAGCAACAAAGATGATTAAAGGCCTCCTCCTCCTCCTCCTCCTTCTTCTTCTCCAGTTCTTCTTCTTCTCCTTCTTCTTCTCCTCCTCCAGTTGTTCTTCTTCTCCTTCTCCTTCTCCTCCTCCAGTTCTTCTTCTTCTTCTTCTTCTTCTTCTTCTTCTTCTTCTTCTTCTTCTTCTTCTTCTTCTTCTTCTTCTTCTTCTCCTCCTCCTCCTCCTCCTCCTCCTCCTCCTCCTTCTCCTCCTCCTTCTGTTCTTCTTCTTCTTCTTCTTCTTCTTCTTCTTCTTCTTCTTCTTCTTCTTCTTCTTCTTCTTCTTCTTCTTCTTCTTCTTCTTCTTCTTCCTTCTTCTTCTTCTTCTTCTTCTTCTTTTCCTCCTCCTCCTCCTCCTCCTCCTCATTATTATTATTATTATTATTATTATTATCATCATCATCATCATCATCATCATCATCATTATTATTATTATAACAAGGCAATAATATTTTTTATCTAAGCTGCAATTTCTCAGCTTTAGCAACTGTAATATGAGTGGATTTCAACTCCCAGGATTTCTGGGAATTGAAGTCCCCCAGGCTTAAGGTTCCTAAGCTTGAAAAATGCTGATCTATAATAATAATAATAATAATAATAATAATAATAATAATAATAATAATAATAATAATAATAATAATAATAATAATAATAATAATAATAATAATAATAATAATAATAATAATAATAATAATAATAATAATAATAATAATAAAAAAGAAGTTGGAAGGGACCTTGGAGGTCATCTAGTCCAACCCCCTGCTCAGGCAGGAAACCCTATACCATTTCGGACAAATGGCTGTCCAGTTTCTTCTTAAAAACTTCCAGTGTTGGCGCATTCACCGCTTCTGGTGGCAGGTAGTTCCACTGGCTAATTGTTCTAACTGTCAGGAAGTTTCTCCTTAGTTCTAGGTTGCTTCTCTCCTTGGTTAGTTTCCACATTCTAAAGCATAAGCCTGCATCTACCAGCAGATGGCGATCAAGGACAAGTCTAAATATGATTAGAATTAGAATAACAAGAGTTGGAAGGGACCTTGTAGGTCATCTAGTCCAACCCCTGCCCTCCCCCGGCCAAAATGGATGTTTCTCAATCGCTTTATCCATCCTGCATCTTTCTCGTGCAACAACTGAGTTGGTCACAAGACAAGGCTGGCTGAGGAATTCTGGGAGTTGAAGTCCACAAGTCTTAAAGTTTGCCAAGTTTGAAGACCCCTGCACTAGACCAAACCAGCTCTCAATGAGGTTGTAGGAAAATCTCGTAATTGTAGCTTACCTTGATATTTAAACGGGTCTTTTACATCGCCTCTGGAGATTTCAAATCTATTATTTCGCCGAAAGAAGTTGTAATTACGTGTTCTTTACAGCGATATGTGCCCCGTTCCCACGGCTTCTCCACGTAAATGTGGTCCTGTATGCATTTATTCATTCCCCCCCCCCCCAATCTAGGGCCCTGGAGATGCAGAAAGGAAAGTCTGCTTCCCTGAATCGTTTGGGAAGGGACCTCAGAGGCCATCTAGTCGATCCCGCTTTTCAGTGTCGGCTGGTCTACAGAAGGGGTGTCCAACCTTGGCCACCTTAAGACCTGTGGGCTTCAACTCCGCAAATTCCCCATTTTACGATGTTTCTGGCCAGAGTTGTTCAGAATCCGGTTGTTAAGTGAATCTGGCCTTTCTCCACTGACTTTGCTTGTCAGAAGGTCGCAAAAGCGGATCACGTGACCCCCCCCCGGGATACTGCGACCGTCGTAAATACGAGTCAGTTGCCAACCGTCCGAATTTTGATCACATGACCAGGGGGATGCTGCAACTGTCGTAAGTATGGAACACGGTCGTCAGTCCCTTTTTTTCAGTACTGTTGTAACTTCGAATGGTCACTAAACAAATGGCTGTAAGTCACGTTCGTTTAGTGACCGTTCAGAGTTACGACGCCATTGAAAAAGGTCCCCTGTGACTTTTTTCGTAGTCATAGCATCCACACGATCGCGGCATCAAAATTCGGATGCTTGGCAACTGACTCCTACTTATGACTGTTGCTTTGTCACGCCATCAGCTTTCTGCGACCTTCTGACAAGCAAATTCCATGGGGGGTGGAAGCTGGATTCACTTAACAACCAGGGAACAATTGCAGTGATTCGCTTAACAATGGTGGCCAGAAACGTTGTAAAATGGGGCAAAACTCACTGAACGAAGGTCTCACTTAACAACATGCTCAGTGGAACCACCTGCCTCCAGAAATCGTGGATGCTCCAACACTGGAAGTTTTTAAGGAGAGACTGGACAGCCATTTGTTGGAAAGGGTATAGGGTTTCCTGCCTGAGCAGGGGGTTGGACTAGATGACCTCCCAGGTCCCTTCCAACTTTTTTTATTATTATTATTATTATTATTATTATTATTATTATTATTATTATTATTATTATTATTATTATTATTATTATTATTATTATTATTATTATTATTATTATTGATCATCGCACAGTCAGCCAGAAGTTCAGACTGGATTTGGCATTTTGTCTATCGAGTCCTTACCCAGGACCTGGGATAGGCAGATGTGGATGTTTGATGTTATTACAGATATTGTCGCAGGATGGAAGCAGTTCCTAGTAAGTCCGCCTTTTGCAATTGACTAATAGCGAATTTGTCAATGCCAATGGTGTTGTTGTTGTTGTTGTTGTTGTTGTTGTTATTATTATTATTATTATTATTATTATTATTATTATTATTATATAAATTTCAGTCTCCATTGTGGTCGTAAATCGAGGACTACCTGAATCCTGTGAAATCGTGGGGGTTGGGGGGCACTTCCTTCCCCCTGCTCACACCCCCTTCCCATCCTATCCAAAATTATTTATCCGTGGTGGCAGATTTGCCTCCTCTGTGCCCGGTGAAGCTTTGCCGTGACATCCCCATCAACGGGGACATGATCGCTGCTCATTAAATGAATTATAATTCTGCATTGACTGCATGACTTCAAGCGATGGGAGGGAGGGAAGGAGAAAGGAAATGAACTGACTGGCAGGAATTAAAGAGGATTTTTCAGGGCTGGCCCTTCTCCCTCCCCGTATCCTGTTTACCAGCTGATTTAATCCCCGGTGAAGCTGCTTTTAAATCCCTCGTGCGCCTTTTATTTTTATTTTGTTTTGTTTTGTCTTTCCTGCCGTGTCCTCATTTATCTCTCTTTCCTTCTCCTTCTCCTTCTTCGAAGGCCTCTCCGTTCGAGAAGTAGAAACACACACAGGTTGCTCCTCGACGTACGACCACGGTGGAGCCCGGAATTTTCCGTCGCTAAGCGAGACATCGGTCAAGTGAGTTTGGGTCCACTCGGTTTGTTAAGTTAGCAACCTGGCGGTTGAGAAGTGTCTTCCCCATTAGCTCGTCGCAAAAGGGGATCACATCACACACACACACACATTCACACACACGGGACGCTACAACCGTCATAAATCTGAGTCTGTTCCCAAGTGGCTGAATTTTGATCAGGTCGTAAGTGTGAAAAACGGTCATAAGTCACTTTTTTCGGGGCCCTGGTGACTTTGGACGGTCACTAAACGAACGGTGGAAAGTCGAGGGACGACCAGGAAGTGTGATTATGTGGCCCCTGTTCACACAATCCGTTTCCACTCCCGACACAGCAGATAGTCCTCAATGTATGGACTTGCTCTAGGGTGCAGAATTTCCGTTGCTAAGGAAGGCCGTTGCTAAGGGAGAGAAGCCCGATTTTATGACCTTTTGGAGTGCTCGTTAAGCAAATCGCCGCGGTTGTTAAGTGAATTCCCTTGGTCGTTAAGCGAATCCGGCTTTCCCCCGTTGTCAGAAGTTGGCTGGGAAGCTTACAAATGGGGATCACGGCCCCCTGGGAAGCCACAACTGTCATAAATACAGGCCGGTTTGCTAAGGGCCCGAATTTTGATCACTTGACAGGGGGGACCCAGTGCAGCGGTCGTAAGTGTGAGGACCGGGTCATAAGTCTCTTTTTTTCAGTACCGTTGTAACTTCAATCGCTAAACCAGGGGGTTGGACTAGATGACCTCCAAGGTCCCTTCCAACGTTATTATTATTATTGATCATCGCACAGTCAGCCAGATGTTCAGACTGGATTTGGCATTTTTGTCTACCTATCGAGTCCTTACCAAGGACCTGGGATAGGCAGATTATTATTATTATTATTATTATTATTATTATTATTATTATTATTATTATTATTATTATTATGGATCATCGCACAGTCAGCCAGATGTTCAGACTGGATTTGGCATTTTTGCCTACCTATCGAGTCCTTCCCAAGGACCTGGGATAGGCAGATGTGGATGTTTGATGGTATTACAGATCTCGTCGCAGGATGGAAGCAGTTCCTAGTAAGGCCGCCTTTTGCAATTGACTAATGGCGAATTTGTCAATGCCAATGGTGTTCAAGTGGTGCTCCAGTTGTTTTGGGATTGTTTTTTTATTTATTTTTTTTTTTATTATTATTATTATTATTATTACGAAAGAGTGTAAATCAAGGACTACTTGCACTGCAATCATATTTATGGTAAGATCCTATGTTTCCAATGCCTTTCTGAGCAAGTCAAAAGGGATTGCAAACTAAAGATTTTTACCTGGATCAAAATTCAGAAAAACATCTCAGAAAACTAAGATTTTGCCGGCCCGGAAGTTGTGTTCCCACATCCTGCTGAGATAAACCTGAGATAAACCTAAAATCTGCATTTACACCATCAGCTACAATACATCAAGGGTAGCTTTGGTTTTGCACTACTGGCTACGATTCTAGGCCCCCGACCTTGGCCTCCGATTTTGAGTGATGGCCTGAAGACAGAAGGCTGACTGTGGCTTGTCTATCAATTCTGTTTGCTTGTGTGTCTCAACTTTTATTTACTGTACAGGATGTTGCCGCTGTCTGTGGACTGAAGCATTATTCAAGCTGAACAAAATGATAAATGGGCGCATGGATATTTTAAGCGACCGGATCTCTTCCGAAGGCTTAAAATCAGGAGGGGTCTGGTAGCACCACTTCCAAGTCACAAAGGAGAGGAGGAGGAGGAGGAGGAGAAAGAGAAAGAGAA
>NW_015387033.1:196734-204694 GCF_001527695.2 Protobothrops mucrosquamatus
GGAGGAGGAGGAGGAGGAGGAAAAGGAAAAGGAGGAGGAGGAGGAGGAGATGACGAGAGATTGCTTGGCATGTTGTGGGCTCAGCCGCCGACAGTTGCAAAAGAGCAAAGACTGGGAAGCAGAATATGCTTTTCACATGAATTAGTAGCATTGCTGCTTTTCCCCCTTTTTCCTTTCCTTTCCTTTCCTTTCCTTTCCTTTCCTTTCCTTTCCCTTCTTCTTCCCTTCCCTTTTCTCCTTTCCTTTCCTTTCCTTTCCTTTCCTTTCCTTTCCTTTCCTTCCCTTCTTTTACTTTCCTTTTCTCCTTTCCCTTTCCTCTCCTCTCCTCTCCTCTCCCCTTCCCCTTCCCTTACAATTTCCAAGATGTTTTCCTGTCCTCGGGAAGGAAAACTCTAAACCCCAAAACCGTTTGCTGGTCCTCAGCTTAGCAAACAGGGTGAAGTCAAACCCAAGAGTCAATTTGGTCAGGAAACCAGAGGGAAATTAGCACACCATTCATAGCCCGGCTGAATTCAAATCTAAGGCTAGCCAACTCCTATTAAGAATAATTGAGTTTATTTTCTCAACAAACTCTCCTCTGGCTTGCATTGTGCTTAAACACTGGAAGCCACTGCAAAGTGTGAACCAAAATATTGTGGGGTTTTATTTTTTTTGCCTTCAGCAGTCATTGGCTTACATGATAACATCTAGACCAGGGGTCTGCAACCTTGACTACTTTAAGACTTGTGGACTTCAGCTCCCAGAATTCCTCAGCCAGCATGGGGGAATTATGGCCCCTTCATGACTCGTGGACTTCAGCTCCCAGAATTCCTCAGCCAGCATGGGGGAACTATGGCCCCTTCATGACTCGTGGACTTCAACTCCCAGAATTCCTCAGCCAGCATGGGGGAACTATGGCCCCTTCATGACTTGCAGACTTCAACTCCCAGAATTCCTCAGCCAGCATGGGGGAATTATGGCCTCTTTATGACTTGTGGACTTCAACTCCCAGAATTCCTGAGCCAACATGGGGGAACTATGGCACCTTCACCACTGGCAGACTTCAACTCCCAGAATTCCTGAGCCAGCATGGGGAAACTATGGCCCCTTCATGACTTGCGGACTTCAACTCCCAGAATTCCTGAGCCAGCATGGGGGAAATATGACCCCTTCATGACTTGCGAACTTCAACTCCCAGAATTCCTCAGTGAGCATGCCTGGCTGAGGAATTCTGGGAGCTGAAGTCCACAAGTCTTAAAGTAGTCAAGACTGCAGACCTCTGATCTAGATCAACAGCTCCGATCGTCAGAAGGTTGCAAAAGGGGATGACATGACACAAACACACACACACACACACACACGGGACACTGCAACCGTCATGAACGTGAGTCATTTTTTTTTGATGGATTTTTGATTGTCAGGCAGTCCACCTTTGAGCTGGTTTGTTTCCTTTGCACCGAGAAAAGATCCTGTCGTTTTATCCAAAGTGGACAGATTGAAATCTAACCCGCTCACCTGCGTGTCATTAAAAATTTAGCCAAGATGGTGAAATAATTCTTCCCTGGATGGATGGCCCAGAAGGGCATGGAAAGTGGTTTAGGACAAGCAGTGACAAAATAATAATAATAATAATAATAATAATAATAATAATAATAATAATAATAATAGTAGTAGTAGTAGTAGTAGTAATAATAATAATAATAATAATAACAACAACAAAACAACAACAGCAATAATAACAATAATTAATAATAACAATAATGATGATAATGATAAAATAATAATAATAATAATAATAATAATAATAATAATAATAATAATAATAATAATAATAATAATAATAATAATGAGAAAAAAAGGAGGAAGGAGGAGGAGGAGGAGGAAGGGTTCCTGGAGGTCATCTAGTCCAACCCCCTGCTGTTTCCTGCTCTTCCAAAAATTTAGGAAAGCCCAGAGGGATCTGAGCAGAGAAATCCAGAAGAGAATAGATGAACATTTAGGAAAATGTAAAGAATAATAACAATAACAATAATAATAATGATAAAGTTGGAAGGGACCTTGGAGCTCATCTAGTCCAACCCCCTGCTCAGGCAGAAACCCTATAGCATTTCAGACAAATGGCCATCCAGTTTCTTCTTAAAAACTTCCAGGGTTGGAGCATTCACTGCTTCTGGAGGCAGGTGGTTCCACTGGTTAATTGTTCTAACTGTCAGGAAGTTTCTCCTTAGTTCCAGGTTGCTTCTCTCCTTGGTTAGTGCTGCCTTCAATCTGCCAGAAATGCGCTTTTTAGATTTTTTTTTAAATTGCTCCAAGTTCCCTCACAATTGCAGAAGAGTTTGGCAAAATGTAATGGCCAGGGCTGGGTCAAAATGGATGTTTACTTGCCGGAAACATTTCGAATTCTTCTTTATAATTGCAGAGTTAAATTATACATGTGGAGGAAGGAACGTTCCCCAGAAACCGCAAGGTTCCCATGATTTAAAAATCCAGACCGGAGATGGTGAGTCTGGCAGGGTCATTCCAGGCTTCCAATCACACACGGAAAAGCCAACCACCATCCTAGGCCTCATTGAGAAAGGGGTGACATCAAAATGTCAGGATGTGGTAGTGCCCACGCCGGTGAGGCGGCATTTGGAATACAGGGAAGTCCTCCACTTACGACAGTTCATTTAGTGACCGTTGGAAGTTACAACAGCACTGAAAAAAGGGACTCGTGACCGCACCTTTACGACCGTTGCAATGTCCTCACGGTCATGTGATCAAAAGTCAGATGCTTGGCAATGGGTTCATGCTTACGACCGTTGCAGCCTCCCTTTGTGACCTTCCGACAAGCAAAGTCCGTGGGGGAAGCCGGGTTCGTTTAACAGCTGTGTTACTAATTTAACAACTGAACAGCTTTGGCAAGAAATGTCGTAAAACGGGGCAAAACTCACTTAACACATGTCCTCTCTTAGTGACCGAAGTTCTGGAGCTCAATTGTCATAAGTCGAGGACCTCCTGTATTGTACGGTATCTGCAATTGTATTTATTTTCCTTTCTCTCTCTTTGGGCTTTCTTCCCCTTTTTCGCTCGCTGCTCTCAACCCTGCTTTCTGTCATCAAGAGGTCTAGCAACTTGGCTTTCCAGATCTCTCCAAATACCACCGTCCGATGAATCCTCCCCCATTTACTAAGCAATATTAGATCACGGTTTGGTAATCATTAAACCCCGGAATGCAAAGTTTAAACAATTTGTCTTCCTTTTTTTTGGAAGGCTAATTCATGAGAACGGCTCTCTTTGATCGAAATAGGTTTGTCGCCACATTTCCTCTTATCTTGTTGGCAGGTTGAGCAAATTCACTCTGAGGATAAAAGTCCTCTTATTTCTACTCCGCTCGGGGTAGCTGGCTCCATTTCTGCCTTCAGAACAAAACTCCCAGAATTCCCAGCAAAGATGTACGCTCCTTGATGAGTTTCCATCCGTTGCTTCTCGTCCTGCCTTCCGGTGCTTTGGAGGATAGCTTGACTCCCCTCTTCTTTATTTTGCTTCTGTTTGTATGTATTAATTAAATTTAAATTTAATTTGACAGAACAATTAACCAGTGGAACAACCTGCCTCCAGAAGCGGTAAATGCTCCAACACTGGAAGTTTTTAAGAAGAGACTGGACAGCCATCTGTCTGAAATGGTATAGGGTTTCCTGCCTGAGCAGGGGGTTGGACTAGATGACCTCCAAGGTCCCTTCCAACTTATTATTATTATTATTATTATTATCATCATCATCATTATTATTATTATTAAACCTCCATCTCACTATCGTGATTTGACTTATGACCTTAAAAATTGAGCTCAAAAACTGTGTTGGTAAGCATGGCAGCTAAGTAAACCGTGCCTCATTTTACAACCTTTTTACCACCGTCATTAAGCAAAACCACTGCCGTCGTTAAGTGAATCCAACAGTCGTTAAGCCAAAATCTGGCTTCCTCCATTGACTTTGTCGGAAGCCGCCTGGGAAGGTTACAAATGCTGATCAGGTGACAGTAAAACTGTCGCAAGTACAAGCCAGTTGCCAAGCGTTTGAATTTTGATCAGGTGACCGCGGGGAGGCTGCAACGGCCATAAGTGTGAAAAAGGGCCATAAGTCCCTTTTTTTCCAGTGCCGTCGTAACTTCGAACGGCCCGTAAATGAATGGCTGTAAGCCAAGGACTCCATCCCCCTTTGCAAATTGATTTATTCCTTTTCAGATTTCCATCTCCGCATTTACCGTTCGTTGCCCCTCTGGCTAGCCATCGTAAACATGTAGCCGCCGCTGGTATTAAAACGATAAAACACGCCAACTGACAAAACAAGGGATGCAATCAAAGCTATAAATCCGATGGCAGAGAAAATAAATTGATGATTAAATATGTGAAACGGAAGCAGGACGTTTCCTTCGGTGCCAGAATGCAAATTAAACAGGCACTTTCTTTGTGGAATGAACCCAAGTTATGTAGGATCCTGCTTTAACAAAAAAAAAAAAGCTTTATTTATTCTACTGCAGTAGAAAATTATTCTACTGCTGCCATGATTTCCAAGCACTGTAAAATGAATCCATCTCTGGTTAAATGGGGCTATCCATAAAACCAATCAAAGTGAAAAAAGGAGTACGGTAAATGTTTTTAGCCCCTGGCTTCTAATAATGACAATTTAAAGGTTGGAACTGTATGCTGAGAATAACAGAATAAAAGAGTTGGGAGGGACCCTGGAGGTCTGCTAGTCCAACCCCCTGCTTGAGCATGCTACTAGACAAATAGTTGACTATGAGCCAAGCCGTGTGCAGCAGCAGCCAAAAAAAGCTAACAAAATCCTGGGTTGCATAAACAGAGGCATAGAATCAAGATCACGCAAACTATTAGTACCGCTTTATAAAACCCTAGTAAGGCCACACCTAGAATACTGGAGCAAATTTTGGTCACCGTATCACAAAAAAGATGTTGAGAGTTTGGAAAAAGTTCAGAGAAGAGCAACTAAGATGATCCAAGGCCTGGAGACTAAAACATACGAAGAACGGCTGCGGGATTTGGGTCTGGCTAGTCTAAAGAAAAGAAGAAATAGGGGAGACATGATAGCAGTGGTCCAGTATTTGAGGGGCTGCCACAAAGAAGAGGGGGTCACATTGTTCACCAAAGCACCAGAGGGAAGGAGAAGAAACAATGGATGGAAACTGACCAAAGAGAGAAGCAACCTGGAATTAAGGAGAAACTTCCTGACAGTGAGGACAATTAACCAGTGGAACCGCTTGCCACCAGAAATCGTGGGCACTCCATCACTGGAGATTTTTAAGAAGAGACTAAAGATTCACCTGTCTGAGATTGTATAGGTTCTCCTGCTTGATCAGGGGGCTGGACTAGAAGACCTCCAAGGTCCCTTCCAGCTT
The DNA here is from genome assembly GCF_001527695.2 of Protobothrops mucrosquamatus. Taxonomy (NCBI): domain Eukaryota; kingdom Metazoa; phylum Chordata; class Lepidosauria; order Squamata; family Viperidae; genus Protobothrops; species Protobothrops mucrosquamatus. Next base: position 202,108 of record NW_015387033.1, read on the forward strand.
CTATTCTATTCTATTCTATTCTATTCTATTCTATTCTATTCTATTCTATTCTATTCTATTCTATTCTATATTTATTTCTATTCTATTCTATTCTATATTTATTTCTATTCTATTCTATTCTATATTTATTTCTATTCTATTCTATTCTATTCTATATTTCTATTCTATTCTATTCTATTCTATTCTATATTTATTTCTATTCTATTCTATTCTATTCTATTCTATATTTATTTCTATTCTATTCTATTCTATTCTATTCTATTCTATATTTATTTCTATTCTATTCTATTCTATTCTATTCTATTCTATTCTATTCTATTCTATTCTATTCTATTCTATTCTATTCTATTCTAGTCCAGTCTTTTTGTAAAATCCTCCAGTGATGGAGCATTCACCACTTCTGGAGTCAAGTGGTTCCACTGGTTAATTGTTCTCCCTGTCAGGGAATCCCTCCTTAGTTCCAGGTTCCTTCTCTCCTTGATGAGTTTCCATCCGTCGTTTCTTGTCCTGCCTTCTTCAGGTGCTTTGGAGAACAGGTGATCCTCCATTTACGACCGGCCACTTAGTGCCAGGGTCTCCAACCTTGGCCCCTTTAAGGCGGATGGACTTCAACTCCCAGAATTCCTCAGCCAGCTTGGCTGGCTGAGGAATTCTGGGAGTTGAAGTCCACCCGTCTTAAAAGGGGCCACGTTCGGGAAACAGTGGTTTACAAGGCGAATAAACCCCGAAGACTACAAGCCACGGCTTAGACCCCAAAAACAGAGGATGCCGACTGTGTTTCTACGAACCGCTTAGCCGTCGCTGTGCCAAGCAGGCTGGCAAGGCTGAAAGCAGAGCCGTGCCACCGAATAGCTCCTTTAGCAAAGCCGTCGCTCCTGAGCCCTGAATAAAGGCATATTTTTAAACTGTTTACTCTGCCTAGCTGCAAAGTGACCTTGACTTGCTCAGGGCCGAGCTGCGCGGAGCTGGTACAAAGCCGGAGATCCTATTAACCTCCGGCTGCAGTTTTGCAGGAATGATAGAAGTCTTTGCCTTGTGTTTGCTGGCATTGGGTGGGTCTAGTTTAACGAAAAGAAGGACCAGGGGGTGACAGGATAGCGGTCTTCCAATATTGGAAGCGGGGAGGGGGGCACAAAGAAGAGGGGGGGGGGTCCACCTCTTCTCCAAAGCACCTGAAGAAGGCAGGTCAAGAAGCAACGGATGGAAACTCATCAAGGAGAGAAGCAACCTGGAACAAAGGAGGAATTTCCTGACAGTGAGAACAATTCACCAGCGGAACTGCTTGCCACCAGAAGTTGTGAATGCTCCAACACTGGAAGTTTTTTTAAGAAAAACTGGACAGCAGTTTATCTGGAATGGTAGGGTCTTCTGTTTGAGCAGGGGGTTGGACTAGAAGACCTTCAAATACCCTTTTATTCTTTAGCAGTGGATTCCCTCTCTGGCGAGATAATTGAATTAAATCATCTTATTGGTCCCTTAACCTTTCCTTCCTCAGGGGGTTGGACTAGAAGACCACCAAGGTCCCTTCCAACTCTATAATTCTAATTCTAATTCTAATTCAATAATGAATAGAACAGAACAGAACAGAACAGAACAGAACAGAATAGAATAGAATAGAATAGAATAGAATAGAACAGAGCTGGAAGGGACCTTGGAGGTCTTCTAGTCCAGCCCCCCCCCCTGCTCAAGCAGAGGAACCTATACCATCTCAGACAAGTGACTGTCTAGTCTCTTCTTAAAAATCTCCAGTGATGGAGCGCCCACGATTTCCGGTGGCAAGCTGTTCCACTGGTTAATTGTCCTCACTGTCAGGAAGTTTCTCCTTAATTTCAGGTTGCTTCTCCCTTTGGTCAGTTTCCAACCATTGTTTCTCGTCCTTCTAATAATTCTAATTCTAATTCTAATTCTAATTCTAATTCTAATTCTAATTCTAATTCTAATTCTAATTCTAATTCTAATTCTAATTCTAATTTTAGAGCCATCGCTGTGCAAGGCTCAAAGCAGAGCCCATGCCACCCAATTGCCTGCTGGGTGCCCAGGTGGTGCCCGCCGGCCCTCTCAAATGCCAGGGGCTCCCTTGCTGGGAAGATCCCTTATTGCGAATTCTGCTCTCTGTGCTTTCATGCCTAAGGCGGAACTAGAACTTACTGTCTCCTGGTGATTAGTCCAAAGCCACCAGCTGGCTTTCATGCCTAAGGCGGGACTACAACTCACCGTCTCCTGGTGATTGGCCCAAACTCACCCAGTTGGCTTTCATGCCTAAGGTGGAACTAGAACTCACCGTCTCCTGGTGATTGGCCCAAAGTCACCCAGCTGGCTTTCATGCCTAAGGCGGGACTAGAACTCATCGTCTCCTAGTGATTGGCCCAAAGTCGCCCAGCTGGCTTTCATGCCTAAGGCGGGACTAGAACTCACCGTCTCCTGGTGATTGGCCCAAGGTCACCCAGTTGGCTTTCATGCCTAAGGTGGAACTAGAACTCACCGTCTCCTGGTGATTGGCCCAAAGTCACCCAGCTGGCTTTCATGCCTAAGGCGGGACTAGAACTCACCGTCTCCTAGTGATTGGCCCAAAGTCACCCAGCTGGCT
>NW_015387033.1:204712-212282 GCF_001527695.2 Protobothrops mucrosquamatus
CTAAGGCGGGACTAGAACTCACCGTCTCCTGGTGGTTGGCCCAAAGTCACCCAGCTGGCTTTCATGCCTAAGGCGGGACTAGAACTCACCGTCTCCTGGTGATTGGCCCAAGGTCACCCAGCTGGCTTTCATGCCTAAGGCGGGACTAGAACTCACCGTCTCCTGGTGATTGGCCCAAAGTCGCTAGCTGGTTTTCATGCCTAAGGCGGGACTAGAACTCACTGTCACCTGGTGATTGGTCCAAAGTCGCTAGCCGGTTTTCATGCTTAAGGCAGGACTAGAACTCACCATCTCCTGGTGATTGGCCCAAAGTCACCCAGCTGGCTTTCATGCCTAAGGTGGGACTAGAACTCACCGTCACCTGGTGATTGGCCCAAAGTCACCCAGCTGGCTTTCATGGCTAAGGTGAGACTAGAACTCACAGCCTCCTGGTCTCTAGGCCAGCAGCTCAACCGCTAGACCAAACTGGTCCTCTGGTTTGTGGAATAAGCCACCTTCGTAGTTCCTCAGCTCACACACAAATGATGGGTTGGTCCTCTCAAGATCTCCATCCCTTGTTTTCTGCAGATGCTTACAGGGGGAATCTCGCTGGGTTTTATCCCAACATCCCTGCGAGGTAGGCTGGAGTGGGCGGGAACCATTTGGCCCGAAGTCACTCAGTAAGCTTCCAGGCTTGAGGGAAGATTTGAACCCGAGTCTCCCTGGTGCCTGCTCCACGTCTCAGCCACAACACCCCACTGGGTTTAACAGTGCCAATCACTGGGTGTCGGCAGCGGAGGTTAAGCAAGGTTTTGTGTTAATCTCACCAACTGACACAATGTACTCTTTGCACAATTCTCTTTTTTGCCTCTGCCAGGGTTGGGTTGCGGTTGAGGTGTTGCTGGGAAGAGAGTGCGGATCCCTCTCGCAACCAGAAACTGATCAGGGCATGTCAGTTTCTCCCTGCAGAAGGGGTGTCCCCAAAGGATGGTCAAAAAAGTCAAGATGGCGGCCACGATAGCAAGATCAAAGCTGTGATGGCTACCCAAAGCCCAGTGGGATTCAAATTGCACCTTGTTGGCTGCCATCTTGAGGATTTTAGCCACCCTCTGTGGCTCTGGCCCACCTCGCAAGACTGTTGGAGGTGAAAATAGAAAGAGGGAACAGGAAGGAGAACGTTGAGCAGGATCCAAGAAACAAATACAAGCAGTCCTCAACTTACGACGACAATTAGGACCGGGATTTCTCTGGCCGAGCACGGTTGTTCTTAAGCGTGTGATTTTCGTGAACTTTTCGCCACAAACTTTAAGCGAATCATGAGGTCGTTAAGCGAATCCAGCTCCCCCCCCTTTACTTTGTGCTTGCCGGAAGCCGTCATTAAAATGGGGATCACGTGACCCCAAGGATGCTGCAACCTTCGTAAATACACGCTGGTTGCCAAGCGCCCGGATTTTGATCACAGGACCGTGGAGGTGCTGCGACAGTCCTAAGTGCGAGGATCGATCGCCAGATCCTTTTTTTCAGCGCCGTTGTAACTTTGAACAGTCGCTAAATGGGCTGTCGTAAGTTGAGGACCAGTTGTGATACTGCAGCATCCTTTGCAGAGGCCAGCTGACAGCAGATGCGGCCCTTCAGATTTTGAAAAAGCAAAACTTTCCCCTTGAGACGGCTTCTTCGTGACTTCACGGCTACACCTGTGTGTAATTATGTTTTTAACAACAATACGGAAGAGACTTGCTGTTTTCTCTCTTTTTTTTCCCCTTCCAAGTCTGGGCCTGGTGCTATGATTTCCTAGTGGTCTCCCATCCAAATTCCAACCAGGTGCTTGTAATTTTTGTTTGGACTGCAGTACTGGAATTATTGTTGTTCTTCTTCCAATTTCTTTTGTTTTTTTTGGGGAAAAAATCTAAATAGGTTTCTAATACAGGTAATCCTCCGCTTAAAAAACCACAAGAGAGGCCCGGATTTCTGCCGCTAAGCGAGAGTCGGGAAGTGACTCTTGCTCCGTTTTACGCCCTTTCTTACCGCAGTTGTTAAGCGAATCGCTGCAGTCGTTAAGTCGGTAACACGGTTGTTACGTGGAACTGACTTTCCCCATTGACTTTGCTTGTCAGAAGGTCGCAGAAGGGGATCACGTTCACACACACACACTCCAGGACACTGCGGAAAAGTTCGGGAACGGTTTCCCTGTCCGGCTGTGTACGACTCGGTTGCGTGGTGTTCGTCTCCGTTTCTCAGCCGAGGGAGCCAGCATTGTCCAAAGATATTTCGGTGGCCGGCATGGTTATACACCAAAGGTGCACAAAACACTCTTTTGCTTCCCACAGAAGTGGTACCTATTGATCTACTCGTGTTTGCACGCTTTCGAACTGCAGGAGCTGGAGCAAGGGACAGGAGCTCACCCCATCGCGCGGCACTCAAACCTTGACTGTCAGTTTTCTAGCTCAGGGCTTTTCAACCAGTGGTACGGGTACCACCTGTGGTACATTGGCACCTGGCAGGTGGTACGCGACCATCCTAGAAAAGTGGTAGCGGGGGAGGGGAATGAGCTGAACCGGTGGCAGCACCGCACAAGCCTGAGCGAGAGACGGCTGGAGCTGCAGGGCTGTCAGGGCTCAGCGGAAGCGCCAGGATCAGCGCCAGNAACCAGTGGTACGGGTACCACCTGTGGTACATTGGCACCTGGCAGGTGGTACGCGACCATCCTAGAAAAGTGGTAGCGGGGGAGGGGAATGAGCTGAACCGGTGGCAGCACCGCACAAGCCTGAGCGAGAGACGGCTGGAGCTGCAGGGCTGTCAGGGCTCAGCGGAAGCGCCAGGATCAGCGCCAGGATCCAGCTGGAGCTCAGCGCTGATCCTGGTGCTTCTGCTGAGCCCAGAAGAAGCGCCGATCAGCTGGAATGTTGCAGCATCTCCAGGGTCTTGTGATTTACCTTCAGATGCTTGGCAACTGATTCATATTTATGACGGTCACAGTGTCCCAGGGTCATGTGAAGTGAGCAAAACCTGCCGCAACCACCCAGCAGACGGGGGGAATAAAAACCAAACACCCCCCCACCCCACCCCCACTGCCAATCCTCAACAGAAATGCTCACAACAATGAAAACCTCGGACAGGAGGAAGAGCACGGCCGGGCGGGCAGGCAGGTGTCTTACTCGGCTGTGGCTTGGGGGGCACTTTTTTCAGTGCCGTTGTAACTTCGAACAGTCACTAAGCGAACTGTTGTAAGTCGAGGACTACCTGTACTTTATCACTTTTTTCCTTTTTTTTTTTGGTCATCAAGTTTTTGACACCTTGCTAGGCGACTGGTGGTCCTCGGATGTTGCCATATCCTAAAAGTGGTACAATGGGTGAAAAGGGTGAAAAGCCCTGGACTAGATGACAAGCTCGGTGTCTTTTACCTATTCAGCAGCCGAAAAAAGAAACTGATAGTTTTAATCGATAATCAGCCAAAAAAAGCAGGTAACATTTTATCAGAAGGGTGCCCTGAAATGCAGGCAGTCCTCAACGTACGACCGAGCCCCAAAATTTATGTTGCTAAGTGAAAAAAATGGTTAAGTGAGTTTTGTTCCATTTGACGACTTTTCGTGACACATCTGTTCAGCGAATCACTGCAGCTGTTCAGTTCGTAACCCGGTTGTTAAGTCAATCTGGCTTCCCCCCTTTGACTTTGCTTGTCAGAAGGTCTCCAAAGGGGATCGCGTGACACCCCCCCCGGGACGCTGCGACGGTCATAAATGTGAGTCGGTTGCCAAGCGTCTGAATTTTAATCACGTGACCATGGGGAGGCTGCGACGGTCGTAAGGATGAAAAACGGTCCTAAGTCACTTTTTGCAGTGCCGTTGTAACTTCGAACGATCGCTAAGTGAATCGTTGTAAGACGAGGACTACCTGTAGATAAATTCAGGGTTGGTTTGGGTTGTTTTTTTTGTGAGTTGGGATAGATCTTTGTGCAGAGGAAAAAAAGAGGAACAAACATGCGTGAATCGTATCAGTTGTGGGTTCTTCTCAGATCTCCGCTGAAGGTGTGATTAGTGTTCACTTTTGAAGCTTCTTCAGAACCGAGGAAGCTTCTGAGAGGAGAAACGAAACGTCTTCAAAGAAAAACGAGAAAGTCCAGTGGCCTCCTGAAAAAAAAAAAGCACCTTTCGGATTTTCTGAATCACCTTTTGGTTTTGGCCTTTGTCGGCCTCACTTGGTGGACTTCCAGGCCAGCGTGGGAAAGTGTGTGCCGTCGTTTGTGTGATTGATTTATGAGCTGGCTTTTCCTCCAAGCGAAGAACTCGGCGTTCCTGCCTGTCATTTTTTCCCACGATAACAACCCTGTAGGGTAGCCTGAAGGGGGGGTTAACTTAATCAAAGGAAGTGTGAGCGTTCACGGTCACAAGGATGAGGGTGAACCAGGCGTCTCCCTGCTTCTCCCCCTGGCACCTTCACACCCAGTGGTACAATATCTTCATATTCTTATCAGGGGTGGGATTCAACCGGTTCGTGCCAGTTCAGCAGAACCGGTAGCTAATTTTTTGTTGCCCAGGCCCAGAACAGACTTCCAGAAGCAGCATCCACTCAGACAACCGGTGATTCATCTATTTGAATCCCACCACTGTAGATAGATAGATAGGTAGATAGATAGGTAGATAGGTAGATAGACGGATGATAGATAGACGGATGATAGATAGATTAGATGATAGATAGGTAGATAGACAGATGATAGACAGATAATGAATAGATTAGATAGGTAGATAGATGATTAGATAGATGAATGATTAGATAGATAGATATAGACAAGACAGATAATGAATAGATTAGATGATAGAGATAAATAGATAAATAGATAGATAGATAGATAGATATAGACAAGACAGAGATAATGAATAGATTAGATGATAGAAAGATAGATAGATAGGTAGGTAGGTAGGTAGGTAGATAGATGATTAGATAGATGAATGATTAGATAGATATAGACAAGACAGATAATGAATAGATTAGATGATAGATATAGAGATAATGAATAGATTAGATGATAGAGATAGATAGATAGATAGATAGATAGATAGATAGATAGATAGATAGATAGATAGATAGACAAGACAGAGATAATGGATTAGATGATAGATAGATATAGATAGACAAGACAGAGAAAATGAATAGATTAGATGATAGATAGATAGATAGATAGATAGATAGATAGATAGATAGATAGATAGATAGATAGATAGATAGATAGATAGATAGATAGATAGATAGATAGATAGATGCAGTGGTGGGGTTCAGCCGGTTTGCACCACTTTGGCAGAACCGGTAGCTAATTTTTTGTTGCCCAGGCCCAGAACGGACTTCCGGAAGCGGCATCCACACAGAGAACCGGTTGTTCCCCTATTTGAATCCCACCACTGATTCTTATCAGAATATTTATTATTAAATTCATACAGGCAGTCATTGACTTGTAGCCCTTTGTAATAGTGACGAATATCTGTAGCTTGGGTGTAGGATGAAGGTGGAGTTTTTTTCTCTGAGCTTCTGGGTTGGTTTCCGAACGTTTCGTTACCAGGCTAGGTAACATCTTCAGTGGAGTTGAGGGGATGTCACAATGGTCTCACTTAGCAGCAGAAATTTTGGGCTCAGTCGTGGTCGTAAGTCAAGGACTTATCTGTAATGTGGCTGGAATAAATAGGGAACAGGCTGGATCTTGGTTTATTGCATGCAGGACAAGTGAGCTTGGACCAAAACAGCTGGATTTCCCAGGCAAAAACAAATTGGCTTTTTTTTTAGAAAACTCACACAATTAAAAGCAGTGAGGAAAAGCCGAAACGCCTAATGGAAGAGCTGCATCTTGATATGTGTGGTAAAAGTGGTGTGTGTGTGTGTTTGCGCACAAATCTTTCTTATTCCACATAAAACGTGATTTATATCCACTTTTATTTATGATCATTACATCTCTCCCAATGTACTGTATGCAAATCTCAGCCCTTCCGCATTTTTCCTGGCACACACATACACACACACACACACACACACACACATCCTTAAATCCAATTGATGGCTGGGGGAGGGAGGGAGCACTTATTACATTTTGTAAAGGAGATTACTGAATACAGTCCTGGCTTGTGTTAATCTCTGGCCCAGGAGACAGGAGTGCCAATAGTTTATACATACACAGGCAGTAGGTGTGTGTTGAGCGTTGTGCACAAAAACACATACAGATATAGTCTGTCTGTCTGTCTTCATTTCTCCTCTATTTCTCCTTTCTATCTCTTCTTTCTTTCTCTTTTTCTCCTCTCTTGCTCTCTTATCTATTATCAATTGACCCATTTCTCTCTCTCTAGCTAGCTCTATTTCTCCTATCTTTATCTATCTATCTATCTATCTATCTATCTATCTATCTATCTATCTATCTATCTATCTATCTATCTATCTATCTATCTATCTATCTACCTACCTACCTACCTACCTACCTACCTACTTATCGCCTATGTGTCTGTGTTCATCCATCTATTGATCAACCAGTATCTATCTATCTATCTATCTATCTATCTATCTATCTATCTATCTATCTATCTATCTATCTATCTATCTATCTATCGCCTATGTGTCTGTGTTCATCCATCTATTGATCAACCAGTATCTATCTATCTATCTATCTATCTATCTATCTATCTATCTATCTATCTATCTATCTATCTATCTATCTATCTATCTATCTATCTATCTATCTATCTAATCTTTCTCTTTATCTGTGTCTGTCTGTCTGTCTATCTATCTAATCTTTCTATCTCTCTCTCTCTCTCTCTCTCCTCTTCATCTATTTCTCCTGTCCCTCTCTCTTATCTATCCATTTCTCTGTCTCATTTCTCCTCTATTTCTCTCTTCCTTTTTCTATTTCTCTCTATTTTTCTCTTCTCGTTCACTCTTACCTATCTATTTATCATCTATTTCTTTCTATTCTCTCTCTCTGATCTATTCACTGTTTCTCCTTCTGTCCTGCTCCTCTCTCTTTCCTATCAATCATGAATTTACCCTCTCTTTGTATCTTTCTCTCTAGTAGTTCTATTTTTTCTCTCTCTCTCTTCACCTATTTCTCCTATCCCTCTCTCTCTCTCCCTCTTTCTCTCCTACCATCTATCCATTTCTCCCCCCCCTCTCTCTTGACACATATACACCCCTTCCCAGATCTCTCCCATCCCTTAAGACCACCTTTTATTCACCGGGTGGGCTACTCCGCTCCCTCGGTTGGCAGCACGCGCGAGCCCCGGAAAGCCCACCAGGCTCGGCCAACACGTGTCCCCTCCTCCGCCCCTTCCCACGACCAAGACCCGGGAAGACCCCCCCCCTGGCGGGTGGGAAAAGAGCCCGGGCCGGGGTCTCTCACCCCCTCCACCCCCGCCAGAGGGGGGGGGAACCCTCCTAGACAGCCCCCCCCGTCCCGGCTGCCCCTCCGCGGGGACCCCGCCTCGACCCTCCGCCCGCGGGGCCGGAGCCTCGCCCGGCCGAGGCGGGGAGCTGCGTCGCTGGGCGGCTCCCTCCGGCGGGGAGCTCCGCCTCCCGCCTTCCCTTCCTCGCTGGGCGAAGCGGCCGGACGCGCAGCCCGCCC
>NW_015387033.1:212635-233813 GCF_001527695.2 Protobothrops mucrosquamatus
TTTTTGGAGGGGGGGGGGTCAGGGAACCGTCTGCAAGGGAAGACCCGGGTTGAGAGAGAGAGAGACACAGAGAGAGAACCGAGGGTTCCCGCTGCACAAGGGGATTTCGACTCCCATGCTGCCCAGCTGGCCGGGCCGGATGGGAGTTGTAGTGCTGCGCAGGGGTCCTCTTGGAAAATGTTCCGCTTGCTTCGAAGGAGATTTGGAGTCGCTTCCTGGGTTGGGTTTTTTTTGGGGGGGGGTTGGGGGGGGCTGGAAAGAGAAAGTGAGGTTGCGTTGAGTTTCTTTGCTGTTGGCACAAAAGTGTTTTGTTTGCTTGTTTGTTTGTTATTTATTCTTCCTGTGCTGGAATTTGCTCAGCCGCCGTCTGTAAACCATGGTTTGGCTTAACCTGTTTGTGGGTAGAGGAGGGGGTCGCTTCTTGGTTTTTGAGGGGGGGGGCTGGAAAGAGAAAGTGAGGTTGCGTTCAGTTTCTTTGCTGTTGGCACAAAAGTGTTTTGTTTATTTGTTTGCTATTTATTTATTATTCCTATGCTGGAATTGCTCAGCCGCGGTCTGTAAACCAAGGTTTGGCTTAACCTGTTTGTGGGTAGAGGAGGGGGTCGCTTCTTGGTTTTTGAGGGGGGGGCTGGAAAGAGAAAGTGAGGTTGTGTTCAGTTTCTTTGCTGTTGGCACAAAGTGTTTTGTTTGTTTGTTATTTATTATTCCTGTGCTGGAATTGCTCAGCCACAGTCTATAAACCATGGTTTGGCTTAACCTGTTTGTGGGTAGAGGAGGGGGTCGCTTCTTCGTTTTTGAGGGGGGGGGACTGGAAAGAGAAAGTTGAGGTTGTGTTCAGTTTCTTTGCTGTGGGCACAAAGTGTCCCAACTTCAAAAGATTGATTGATTGATTGATTGATAGTTCCTGTGCTGGAATTGTTCAGCCACCCTTTTATCTTATTAGCCTGTTTGTGTGAAGCCTCTAAAGTGCTGGTTAGTTAATCAATACACCAGTTACCTGCGCAGGCAGAAAGTAAGACGGCTGCAAATGTTATTTTTCTCTTTACTTTTAGTGCCCCCCCCCCCTTTCTGCCTCTCTTAATGACAGCCTTGATGGCCAAAATTAAGTAGTGCTTGCTCTGCCTGTTCCTAACAAGGTTTCCGGGAAGCCGTGAAAACTGCTGGCTCCTTAGTTTTTTGTCGTTTGGCGGAGAATTAAAAAAAAAATGGAATAATTGCACAGTTGCAGGGCTGTGAACTGAGCATCTGAACGCTCGTGGCTATTAATTCTGGGTTTATGGAAAAATCCCAAGGAATCGGACCCTAGTATCAGGATGCTAGGCTGACCAGGATAATGATGTAGAATTTAAGTGTTTCTTAAACTTGGCAGCTTGAAGATATATAGACTTCAACTCCCAGAATTCCCCAGCCAGCACAGCTGGCTGGGGAATTCTGGGAATTGAAGTCCACGCACCTTGCAAATTGCCAAGATGGAGAAACGCCGAGAGAGAATTCCACATCAAATCCACATTAAAACTCTTTTAAGTGACAGCACCGAGCTGATATTGGGGGGGAAAAAACCCTAAGCATAATCAAACCTGGTTTGACCTTGGATGAGCAAGAGAGGAAAGTAAAAAAGTAAAAAAGGAACAAGGTAAAAAAGAAAAAAAGAAAAATGTAAAAAAAGTTTTATTTGGGGGCATCTATCTGTCTTTGTGCTGCGTTCCCAAGAAAACTGCAGAGTTACACAATTCCTTTCACCTTGGTGTAAAGTGTGATTGGGATACTGATGTTACAATGTGTGTAAGGTTGTGTTGGAGCCCTGAATCTGTGGCTTATTAATAAACCACAGTTACACAGGGGAGCCTCAGCTGTTTTGCTAATGTTGTGGCCCAACTAACTTGGATGCCTTAATGAAGATAAAGATAAGATAACCTTTATCGTCATTTTTTACGGTCCTTTATCGTCATTTTTTTACGGTGGCCACACTAGCACACATTAAAAACGAATTTTTTTCATAAGAAGCTTGTTGAAACCATGGTTTGTAGGGTAAAGAATAATGGCTAGGTTTGCATGCCAGATTAGATACTAGATTTCCTGATCGTTTAATATAAAGTGCAAACTCACTTTGGATCCAAACTGGTTTTTTGTTGTTGTTTTTTGCATGGGAATTTTGAAACTTCTTCAAGGAATTTTTCTGGGTCCAAAGCTCAGTGTTAAATAAAAGATTTTTTCATCCCGGAGATCAACGCTTTATTTTTATTGATATGTGTATCTGTTTTAATATGCTGTGCACCGCCCTGAGTCCTGCGGGAGAAGGGCGGTATAGAAATTAAATTAATAAAAAAAAAATAAAAAAAAAATAAAACAGTCTCTTATAACCTTTTAAATATGTGTATGTGTGTGTGTTATGTATATGTATATATGTGTGTGTGTCTGTATATGTGTGTGTATATATATGTATGTTTGTGTGTGTATATGTGTGTGTATATATATGTATATCTGTATATATATGTATGTGTATATATATATATGTGTGTGTATATATATGTGTGTGTGTGTATGTCTTTGTGTATGTGTGTATATATGTGTGTATGTGTATGTATATATGCATGTATGTATGTATATGTATATATGTGTGTGTGTATATTATGTATATGTATATGTATATATATGTGTATGTGTGTGTATGTATATTATGTATATGTATATGTGTATATGTATATATGTGTGTATGTGTGTGTATATGTGTATGTGTATGTATATATATATATGTGTGTGTATATGTGTGTGTGTATGTATATATGTATTTCTATGTATATGTGTGTGTGTGTTTCAGTGTTAAATGAGATAGTATTATATACTAAGTGCCCCTCTCCAGTTGCAAAACAGCTACTAAGCTCTTAAGGACCCAGGATTTGCAGATCAGATGAGTATCTAAAATTAATATCCCCACCCCTCCTGTTCAGTCTTTCCTCCAGGGATTGAACTGAAATTCCTCTGTCCTTAAAAATGTTGGCCTCAGTGCTCCCTAGAGTAATATATTATTCCTTGCAATCCTATGCAAGGTAGACCTCGATTTATGACCCACAATTGAGTCCAGGTTTTCTGTTCCTGTTTCAAAAGACTTTAGTTTATTGAAAACTAACATTGGTTTTAGTTCTGCTCTTAAGTGAGACGCTGCTGTTAAGTGAGTTTTGCCTCATTTTACGACCTTCCTTGCCACAGCTGTTAAGGGAATCGCTGCAGTTGTGAAGTTAGTGATTAAGTGAATCTGGCTTCCCCTGTTGACTTTGCTTGTCAGAAGGTCGCAAAAGGGAATCCTGTGAGCCCAGGATCATCCCCTGCAACTGTCATAAGTACATGCCAGTTTCCCGGCATCTGGATTTTGATCCCACAACCACAGGGATGTGACCTTTTTTGGTGCCGTTGTAACTTTGAACGGTCACTAAATGAACTGTTGTAAGTCGAAGATAACCTGTACAGGGGTGTGTGTGTGTAGGGGGTTCTCATGGGGCCAACCAGCCCCGTGGTTTTGGGGGCCCCTGTGTCCCCCATGCAAGGCTACACAGCCACGTTTCCCAACTGGCTTCTGATAAGTCAGTGGGGAAAAGCTGCATTTGCTTAACAATCACGTTATTTGCTTAACGACTGCAGCACAAAAGGTTGTAAAACAAGTGTGGTCATATGGTGATTACTTGATGACCTCACTGCTTAGTGATAGAAGCCTTATTCTATTCTATTCTATTCTATTCTATTCTATTCTATTCTATTCTATTCTATTCTGTAATTCTATTCTGTTCTATTCTATTCTGTAATTCTATTGTGTAATTCTATTCTGTTGTGTAATTCTGTTCTGTAATTCTAGTCTATTCTGTAATTCTAGTCTATTCCATATTTTCTATTCTGTTCTATTCTGTAATTCTATTCTATTCTATAATCATCATCATCATCATCATCATGTTGGAAGGGACCTTGGAGGCCATCGAGTCCAACCCCCTGCTCAGGCAGGAAACCCTACACCATTTCAGACAAATTGCTGTCCAGTCTCTTCTTAAAAACTTCCAGTGTTGGAGCATTCACCACTTCTGGAGGCAGATTGTTCCACTGGTTAATTGTTCTCACTGTCAGGAAGTTTCTCCTTAGTTCCAGGTTGCTTCTCTCCTTTCCATCCGTTGCTTCTTGTCCTGCCTTCAGGCGCTCTGGAGAACAGCTTGACTACCTCTTCTTTGGGGCAGCCCCTGAGATATTGGAAGACTGCTATCATGTCCCCCCTGGTCCTTCTCTTCATTAAACTAGACATACCCAATTCCAGCAGCCGTTCCTAACTTTTAGCCTCCATTCTATTCTATTCTATTCTATTCTATTCTATTCTATTCTATTCTATTCTATTCTATTCTATTCTATTCTATTCTATTCTATTCTATTCTATTCTATTCTATTCCATATTTTCTATTCTGTTCTATTCTATTCTATCCTATCCTACCCTATCCTCACATATTCAGGTCTTCTGACTCTCTGAAAATGTAATATTAAGAAGTTACAACAGTGTCAAATCTTGTGCCCTAAAACTTTGCAGCCGAGCCTAAATAAAACTCTTGATTGTTCATAGCAATGCCAGCAACCCCCACATACACACTTGGATAATTTGGATGAATCAGAAATGGGCAGTTGATAACTCTTACTAATATTTCCAAGTAAAAGCTGCCTTATCGGCCGATTTAAGGTGGAGCTGCTAAGTTAGACAAAATATGCATTTCTGGCTGTAACATTCCAACTCTCATTTCCCCAGTAGAACATTAATGACTGTTTAAGCTGAAATGAGAAATAGATCTTTTTCTGCCTTTTATTTCACCGTGGGGCCACCGTACCTGTTCGTTTAAACTAAAATCGATGTCTCTTTTATCATTCCTTATAAATCTCCGTATAATTTATAACACCCGGGCTTACCGGAGACTTGCTGAGATGGTTTTTATTGTCGAACTGGCCGTTTTTATGTCTCTTGCCACCTAGAGTTTATCTCTTTTGGTTTTTATGCTTGATACTAATATGGATTTTTACATTTTATACTTGTAGTTTTTACGCTGCGGTTTTCTCTCATTGTTGTGCCCCACCGGGAGTTGCCTTTGGTGAGCCGGGCAGCTATTTGAGTCTGATTAATTGTAATAATAATATAAAATTCACAATATACAAAGACCTGGAAACATCCATGGTAAAAGAAAGCAGAGACAGTGGTTTAGAAACAATTCGTTTAGTAACCGTTCAGATTTTACAACGGCATTCAAAAAAGGGACTTTATTTTTTCACACTTATGACCGTTATGCACGCACACACACACACACACAAACACTTCCCCTGTTCTTGGAAATTGGCTTTTTTGGAACTGGTTTCATTTATTTTCTGGCTTGGGACTCTTTAGAATTGTATTGTTTCGTTGTTGACGCTGTTGGTTTTACAGCTTCGTGGCTCTATTTTTAATTTTTAATTAGACTCCACAGCGTTGAGGGTTGAATCCAGCCTTGCTCAAACTTGGCAACTTGAATGATTAAAGCCAGGGATGAGCCAAACAAACAATACTAATGCAAAAACCAAAAATTATTCTCTGGGTGGAACTGACCTGAAAACAGATGCTTGTACGAGACGGCTGTTTGGTGTGAAGTTTGCTAATTCTGAATTTTGATTTGGGAAAAAGGGCGCATGGCCTAAAAATTCTCGGGTGTTCTGAATAGAGGAGAATAGTCTTTGGAGGGTTACGCTTTCATGGCTAAGGCGGGACTAGAACTCACCTCCTCCTGGGGGTTGACCCAAAGTCGCCCAACCAGTTTTCATGGCTAAGGTGAGACTAGAATTCACCATCTCCTTGTGATTGGCCCAAAGTTACCCAGCCAGCTTTCATGCCAAAGGCGGGACTAGAACTCACCCTCTCCTGGTGATTGGCCCAAAGTCACCCAACCAGCTTTCATGGTTAAGTCAGGACTAGAACTCACCATCTCCTAATGATTGGCCCAAAGTCACCCAACCAGCTTTCATGGTTAACTCGGGACTAGAACTCACCGTCTCCTGATGATTGGCTTAAAGTCACCCAGCCAGCTTTCATGGTTAAGTTGGGACTATAACTCAACCGTCTCCTGGTGATTGGCCCAAAGTCACCGAACCAGCTTTCATGGTTAACTCGGGACTAGAACTCACCGTCTCCTGATGATTGGCTTAAAGTCACCCAGCCAGCTTTCATGGTTAAGTCAGGACTAGAACTCACCGTCTCCTGATGATTGGCTTAAAGTTACCCAGCCAGCTTTCATGGTTAAGTCAGGACTAGAACTCACCGTCTCCTAATGATTGGCCCAAAGTCACCCAGCCAGCCTTCATGGTTAAGTCGGGACTAAAACTCAACCGTCTCCTGATGATTGGCTTAAAGTCACCCAGCCAGCTTTCATGGTTAAGTCGGGACTATAACTCAACTGTCTCCTGGTGATTGGCCCACAGTCACCCAGCCAGCTTTCGTGGTTAAGGTGCTACTATAACTCAACCGTCTCCTGATTTCTAACCTGGTGAAATAACGACTAGACCGAACTGCCTCTCCAAATAAAATCTTATTTAATTCAAATCTCTAGGCATCTAGGTCTCTGGGGCCAAATGATCTTTTTCTGCATTTCTAGCATATTCTCTACCATATGGAAGCATTCAGAGCTTTTCCTGTTTTCCAAGATATCCAGGATTTGTCTGGCTGAAACTGATAAAACCATCAACCCTTCCTGTTCTCTGCTGTCCTTCAGCTGTTTAATTTTTTTTAAAAAAAAAACCTTACTAAGGCCAGCTCAAGGTCTCGTGCAATATTCTGCTTTGTTCCATTGCAATGAAAAATTGGACGAAAACAATGGGAAAACTCTGCAAAAACCATCCCCTGGTGCACCTATTTCTGTACATTTGCTCAAAGAGATGGGATTTATTTACCCTACAATTTATTGAAGTAACCTTTCTTTAGCGTCGAATGCCATCTTTAAAAAGCATTCCTCATATTCCCTAATTTGGGCTGAAATTGATTTCAATACTTTTATCTATGCCAGTGGTTCTCAACCTTTTTAATGCCGCGACCCCAACCGGTCATAAGTCGAGGACTAAACCGGTCGTAAGTTGAGGACTAAACCGGTCGTAAGTCGAGGACTAAACCGGTCGTAAGTCGAGGACTACCCAACCGGTCGTAAGTCGAAGACTTTCCCTGCCCGGGAGCGCCGCGCATGCGTGGTTCCGCCCCCTGCGCCTGCCGAGGCGTAGCTGGCAAGCGGCAGAGACGGAGCAGGCCGACCACCAGCTGGCCCAGCCCAAGGAAGGTAAGGCACCCGCCGGAAAAGGGGAAAAAATGGCGGACAAAAAAAATGACGGACAAAAAAATGGCGGACAGCCTTGCTTGGCGACCCCCGTGAAATGGTCGATCGACCCCAAATGGGGTCCCGACCCACAGGTTGAGAACCACTGATCTATGCCAATTGGGATCACCCTAAAGTTGTAGGCAACAGCTGCTTTTTAAAAATAAAATAAAAATAAAAATCCGAAATTCTGATAAATCTTCAGGACTTTTTTTTTCTTCATATTTTTGCACCGTTGTGGCGAGAGATGACAGGATACAGGTAACCCTCGACTTACGACTGCAGTGGACCCCAAAACTTACGTTGTTAAGTGAGACATTTGCGAAGTGAATTTTGCCCCATTGTACGACCTTCCCTGTCACCGTCGTTAAGTGAATCACTGCAGTTGTTCAGTGAGTAACACGGTTGTTAAGTGAATCCAGCTTTCCCTATTGAGTTTGCTTGTCAGAAGGGTGCAAAAAGGGATCACGTGACCCCCTGGGGACACAGCAACCGTCATAAGTACATGCCAGTTTCCAAGCATCTGGATTTTGATCACATGATCCCAGGGATGCTGCAACGGTCACAAGTGTGAAAAATGCTTGTAAGTCACTATTTTCAGTGCCGTTGTAACTTTGAACAGTCACTAAACGAACTGTTGTAAGTCGAGAACTACCTGTAGCAAACAATAGGTTGCCCTCAACATACACCCATTTGTTTAGCAACCGTTCACAGTGACAGTGGCACTGAAAAAAGTGACTTACGACCGGTCCTCACACCTATACTCACATGGTCAAAATTCAGATGCTTGGCAACTGACTCATATTTATGACGGCTGCAACATCCTGGGGACATGTGATCGTCTTTTAGAACCTTCCCAGGTGGCTTCCAACAAGCAGAGCCACTGGGGGAAACTGGATTTGCTGAATGACTATATGATTCCTTTAAGACAGGGGTCTTCAAACTTGGCCCTTTTATGGACTTCAACTCCCAGAATTCCTCAGCCAGCACGGGGGAAACTATGGCCCCTTCGTGACTCGCGGACTTCAACTCCCAGAATTCCTCAGCCAGCATGGGGGAACTATGGCCCCTTCATGACTCGCGGACTTCAACTCCCAGAATTCCTCAGCCAGCATGGGGGAACTATGGCCCCTTCATGACTCGCGGACTTCAACTCCCAGAATTCCTGAGCCAGCATGGGGGAAACTTTGGCCCCTTCATGACTTGCAGACTTCAACTCCCAGAATTCCTCAGCCAGCATGGGGGAACTATGGCCCCTTCATGACTCGTGGACTTCAACTCCCAGAATTCCTCAGCCAGCATACCTGGCTGAGGAATTCTGGGAGTTGAAGTCCGCAAGTCATAAAAGGGCCAAGTCTGAAGACCCCTGCCTTAAGAATTGCTGTGATTTGCTTCACAATAGTGGCAAAAAGTTTGTAACATGAGGCATGACTCACTTAACAACCGCCTTGCTTAGCAACAGTCATTCTGGTTCCTCCTTCTGCTCATAGGTGGAGAAGTGGCTGTCCCCACCTGAACAGAGATGTGCTACTCTTATCCGGAAATGAGACCCATTGATTCCTGAATGTCCATGGAGCTTCTCCGTCCTCCAGATCCTGGTTATCCCAAAGGTGCTTTTTCAGGAGGCAACTGGACTTCCTTTGTTTTTCTTTGAAGACGTTTCGCTTCTCATTCAAGAAGCTTCTTCAGTTCTGACTGGATGGTGGGGAATGGAAGGGCTTATACTCCTTGCAGAAAAACTGGTCATTTGCCTCCTTTTAGAGCAGCGGTTCTCAACCTATGGGTCGCGACCCCATTTGGGGTCGATCGACCATTTCACGGGGGTCGCCAAGCAAGGCTGTCCGCCATTTTGTTTCCCCTTTTCCGGCGGGTGCCTTACCTCCCTTGGGCTGGGCCAGCTGGTGGTCGGCCTGCTCCATCTCTGCCGCTTGCCAGCTACGCCTCGGCCGGCGCAGGGGGCGGAACCACGCATGTGCGGTGCTCCCGGGCAGGGAAAGTCCTTGACTTATGACCGGTTTAGTCCTCGACTTACGACCGGTTTAGTCCTCGACTTACGACCGGTTTAGTCCTCGACTTACGACCAGTTGGGGGTCGTGGTATTAAAAAGGTTGAGAACCACTGTTTTAGAGGGTTATTGAGGCCACTTGGAGGTTTATCTGTGTCCTCAGGGTCACCTGAGTGGTGGAAATGGATGTGGAGCCTTCTTGGAACTGCTGAAAGGACCGTGTCGTATAGATAAACATAAATAAATCTCCAAGTGGCCTCAACGACCCTCTAAAAGAATGCAAATGACCAGTTTTTCTGCAAGGAGTATAAATCCTTCCCTTCCCCACCACCCAGTCAGAGCTGAAGAAGCTTCTGGGATGAGAAGGGAAACGTCTTCAAAGAAAAATAAGGAAGTCCAGTTGCCTCCTGAAAAAGCACCTTTGGGTTTTTCCTTGAAGACGTTTCCCTTCTCATCCAAAAAGCTTCTTGGATATGGATATCTCTAGTTTAATGAAGAGAAGGACGAGGGGGGACAGGATGGCAGTGTTCCAGTATCTCAGGGGCTGCCCCAAAGAAGAGGGAGTCAAGCTATTCTCCAAAGCGTCTGAAGGCAGGACAAGAAGCAAAATAGATGGAAACTCATCAAGGAGAGAAGCAACCTAGAACTAAGGAGAAACTTCCTGACAGTGACAACAATTAACCAGTGGAACCACTGGCCTCCAGAAGTTGTGGGTGACCCAACATTGGAGGTTTTTAAGAAGAGACTGGACAGCTACTTGTCTGAAATGGTATAGGGTCTCCTGCTTGAGCAGGGGGTTGGACTAGATGACCTCCAAGGTCCCTTCCAGCTCTATTCTGATTGATTGATTGATTCTTCAGTTCTGGCTGATTCCTGAATGCAACACTCATTTTCCTCCTTCCCTAGAGTTTAAGAACAATCTGTTGTCTTAAAAAAAAAAGAATAAAACCTAAATTAGATGCTTCCAGGAAGCCTGAGCAAAATTAATGAAGCCTTAACAGGTTAATTAAGAGAAACATGCTGGAAAAGCGCAACTGACAGCATCTTCAATATCTTAATCCATTCCTTGCAGGTTGCAATGACAGCTGGCTGCTGAAGAACTGTCGGGGCATCTTCAAGCTAGTCTAACTCTAAATGATCATCTGTAACCTACCGGTAGTCGTTGACTTACAGCCATTTGTTTAACAAGTGGTTAAAGTTACAGCAGCACTGGAAAAAAGGGATTTACGAATGCCCCTTATACTTATGAATACTGCCCTGTCCCCATGGTCAAGGGATCACGATTTGGGTGCTTGGCAAACTGGTAATCCTCGACAGGGAATAGATAAAAAAAGATGTTGAGAGTTTGGAAAAAATTCAGAGAAGAGCAACTAAGATGATCAAAGGCCTGGAGACTAAAACATACGAAGAACGGCTGGCTAGTCTAAAGAAAAGAAGAAACAGGGGAGACACGATAGCAGTGTTCCAGTATTTGGGGGGCTGCCCCAAAGAAGAGGGGGTCAGGCTGTTCACTAGAGCACCAGAGGGAAGGACGAGAAACAATGGATGGAAGCTGATCAAAGGGAGAAGCAACCTGGAATTAAGGAGAAACTTCCTGACAGTGAGGACAATTAACCAGTGGAACAGCTTGCCTCCAGAAATCGTGGCTGCTCCATCAATGGAGGTTTTTAAGAAGAGACTGGACAGTCACTTGTCTGAGATGGTATAGGTTCTCCTGCTTAACCGGGGGGCTGGACTAGAAGACCTCCAAGGTCCCTTCCAGATTCTATTCTATTCCATTCCATTCCATTCTATTTTATTCCATTCCATTCCATTCTATTCCATTCTGTATTTCTATTCTGTTCTGTTCTGTTCCGTTCTGTATTTCTATTCTGTTCTGTTCTATTCTGTATTTCTATTCTATTCCATTCCTGTTCTGTTCTGTTCCTCAACATACGACCACAATTGGACCCAAAATTTCCAATGCTAAGCCAGACAGTTGTTGAAGTGAATTTTGCCCCATTTTACGACCTCTCTTGCCACTGTTTTTAAGCAAATCACTACCGTGGGTAACGCAGTTGTGAAGTGAATTTGCCTTCTCTCATTGACTTTGCTTGTCAGAAGGTTGCAAAAGGGGATCATGCGACCCAGGATTTGAAGACCACCCCTGCTGGCTGGGGAATTCTGGGAGTTGAAGACCACCCATGCTGGCTGGGGAATTCTGGGACTTGATCCACCCATGCTGGCTGGGGAATTCTGGGAATTGAAGTCCACCCATGCTGGCTGTGGAATTCTGGGAGTTGAAGTCCACCCATTCTAACTGTGGGGAATTCACAATTGTTAAGTCTGGGGTGTTCTGTGCCACAAGCTTGCCTGTTTGCATTCGGACGTCCCAGAGAGCCCTTGAGCTTCTGTTTAATATTAATATTATTATTTGGTAGAACATTGTGCAACCAGGGTCAGGCAAAAAGGCAGCCAAACATTACGAATCTGAAGCACCCTGTTTTCACCGGTCTTGTCCACAGGGCCCGTTTTTAATTGCGCAATTGTTAAAAATCAACTTAAGAGCAAGGAGCTCTGTGACTAATTTTCCAAACAGAAACTCAAATAATCTGTGATTGCGTAAGGTAGGGGAACGTGCTTAATAACCCCGATAGGAATTTTGTCTCTCTCTTTTTTTTTCCCTCTTGGCTAATTTAAATAATAAACCAGCTCACCAAGACCTTTTGCTTTTCAATTTCACCAGAGATTGCTTGCAGGTAGTCCTCAACTTACAACCGTTCACCTTAGTGAGTATAGTTACAACAGCACGGAAAAAAAGGGACTTATGAGATGTTTTTCACACTTACGACCGTTGCAGCATCCCCAGGGTCACGTGATCAAAATTCAGAGGTTGGCAACTGGCATGTACTTACGACGGTTGCATCATCCCCCGGGGGGTCACGTGAGATCCCCTTTTGCGACCTTCTAACCGGCAAAGTCCAGAGGGGGAAGCCCGATTCGCTTAACAACCGTGTGACTTGCTTAGCAACCGGAGTGATTCACTTAACTGTGGAAGGAAGGTCGTAAAAAGGGGCAAAACTCACTTAACAGCTGTCTCACTTCGCAGCGGAAATTTTGGGCTCAGTTGTAGTCGTACGTTCGAGGAGTACCTGGTAAACCCCTACAGGAGGTTGCACTTGCCTCGGTTTAGAAAAGCTGGCTCTGATCGATGGAAAATAATAATAACAACAACAACAATAACAATAACAACAATAATAATAGAGTTGGAAGGGACCTTTGAGGTCATCTAATCCAACCCCCTGCTGAGGCAGGAAACCCTACACGATTTCAGACAAATGGCTGTCCAGTCTCTTCTTAAAAACGTCCAGTGTTGGAGCATTCACAGCTTCTGGAGGCAGGCAGTTGTGAAGTTGTCTGAATTTCTTCTCCAAAATGCCAGCTTTCCATAAAAAAGGGGGGACGGGTGCCTTTTGTAAAGATTGCACGGCAGAACAGTCTGCAAAGGCAGGTTTTGTGTTTGTGTGTGTGTGTTTGTGTGTGTGTGTGAGAGAGAGAGAGAGAGGGAGAGAGAAAGGGAGGGAGAGAAAGAGAAAGGGAGAGAGAAAAAGAAAGAAAGGAGAGAAAGAAAGAAAGAGGGAGGGAGAGAGAAAGAGGGAGGGAGGGAGAGAGGGGGGGGGAACGAACGAACTTTCCCGTCCGTGCCCTGCAATGTGGCTTAAATCCGGATTAGGTCACGTGCCTGAAACTGGGATCTCCTCCCGGTGACCCCCATCTCGGAGGCTTGCAAGGTCTTTGAACCCGTCTTGCTAAACAAATCCCCTTGCGGTTTGTCTTGTCCCGGTTTCGGTTTGGTTCTCCCCTGCTGCGAAAAAAAAGGAACAAACAAACAAACCACGATTAAAAGGGAGAAGCTTGCTTAAGGTTACCGAGTTCATTAGATGTACGAAGAATCGCCCATTTGATCCTTCATGACGATGAATGATTAAAAAAGCTAATGGCAATCCGTTTTCCACACTTAACGAAGGTCGAATTCAGACCCTTGGCAACTGACTCATACTTACGACGGTCGCAGTGTCCCCGGGAGGGTCACGCGATTCCTTTTTACGCTCTTCTGACGACCAAAGTCAACGGGGGAAGCCGGGTTCACTTAACCGGGTTATTGCAGTGGTTCACTTAAAAATCGTGGGAAGAATATTTACAGGAAGAAGGGAGGGACAAGAAATATACGACTGACCAACATATGGATTCATTGTAGAAATTGATTATCACGGATCGTTTTAAATACACGAACCCAGAGAACAGATTATTCACGGAGCACTAAAGATTGTTATTGTAAAAAAATGAGTAACATATATTTTTTAAAAATAAATAAAATAAAAACCGTGGGAAGAAAGGTCGTAAAATGGGGCAAAACTCACAAAACAAATGTCTCACTTAACGACAGAAACTTTAGGCTCAGTTGCAGTCGTAAGCTGAGGACTACCTGTGTGACTTTGGGCTCGGGCAGTTTTTTTTCCCCTCCTGTTTTTTTGCACGACTCACGCATAGTCTGCTTTTTCCGCAAGGTTTCCAGAGAAATAATGTGTCATTTATTTCTGCTTTTAGGTTTATATATATATATATATAAACTTCCAGTGATGGAGCACCCACAATTTCTGGAGAAAGAACTAAGTAAACATGGTTTTTTTTTTCAATGGTGTGAATGTTGGGAAGTTGCATAATTCCTGGATGAAGTCACTTTCTCCTTTTTTTCTCCACCTTCTACTGAAGTGAGCCCAGCTGCTTTAACTGAATAACGGAGTTGGAAGGGACCTCGGAGGTCTTCTAGTCCACCCCTTGCTCAAGCAGGCGACCCTGTACCATTTCAGACAAATGCTTGTCCAATCTCTTCTTTAAAACGTCCAGTGATGGAGCGAGCACCCACAACTTCTGGAGGCAAGTAGTTCCACTGGTTAATTGTCCTCACCGTCAGGAAGTTTCTCCTTAATTCCAGGTTGCTTCTCTCCTGAATTAGTTTCAAAGCAAAAAATATACGACTACTACTACTACTACTACTACTACTACTACTACTAATAATAATAATAATAATAATAATAATAATAATAATAATAATAAAGTTGGAAGGGACCTTGGAGGTCATCTAGTCCAACTCCCTGGTCAGGCAGGAAACGCTATACCATTTCGGACAAATGGTTGTCCAGTCTCTTCTTAAAAACTTCCAATGTTAAGAGCATTCACAGCTTCTGGAGGCAGGTGGTTCCACTGGTTAATTGTCCTCACCGTCAGGACGTTTCTCCTTAATTCCAGGTTGCTTCTCTCCTGGATTAGTTTCAAAGCAAAAAATATAATAATAATAATAATAATAATAATAATAATAATAATAATAATAATAATAATAATAATAACAACAACAACAACAACAACAACAACAACAACAACAATAACAGTAATAACAGCAGCAACAACAACAATAATAATAATGTTGGAAGGGACCTTGGAGGTCATCAAGTCCAACCCCCTGTTTTTCATCTGTTGTTTCTTGTCCTGCCTTCTGGTCCCTTGGAAAAGAAGTTGAACCCCCCCCCCCTTATTAATTCTTAATTCTTTACACTATGGAGCAGTATATAAGCTATTTGCTATTTCTAAAACTGTTGAATATCAGAAGGTGGAGTGAAGGAGATCATAGCAAAATAATAATAATAATTTCAGCCTTAGGAAGTTGATAATCTAGCACAGGGCTCTCCAAAATTGGCCACTTTAAGACTAGTGGACTTCAACTCCCAGAATTCCCCAGCCAGTCATGCTGGCTAGGGAATTCTGGGAGTTGAAGTCCACAAATCTTAAAAGTTGCTAAGTTGGAGACCCCTGATCTAGCACAATGGTTCCAAGCTCGGCGACTTTTAAGACGTATGGACTTCAACTCCCAGAATTCCCTGAGTTGAAGTCCACTCCAGCTGGCTGAGGAATTCTGGGAATTGAAGTCCATATCTTTTAAAGTACAGCCAAGGTTGAGAAACAAGTGGTCTGGCAAGTGGTGGCCTAGTCAGCAAACCACAGCTAAAACGTGGCTTAGAATACATCTGAAAGTCTTCAAAGTTGAGAAACTCTGGATGGGGAGACACCAGGTGATCCTAGTTGTGTAAACATAGCAAGATTTCTGGATGCCAAGAAGTGGCCTAGCGTGTTGAACTCATCTTGGGGAATATCTTTATTTTTCTCTCTTAAAGGCAACCTCGTAATTGTGGCATTAGCACAGGAAGCCACAGGAGAAAAAAGTACTTTTTGTAGCAGTCTTTAAAAGGGATTTAATATATCTCTTAATCTACCAAGAGTCCACAATCTCTGTTTCCCCCTCCATAGATTTTTTTTTAAAAAAAAATCCAAATGAACATGATAGGGTTCAAGGTTCAATTTGAAGCAGATTTCACTTACTTAATTAAAAAAACAAAAAAACCTCTGTTGCGGCCCAGCAGGTAAGAAATAGAATTTTTCAAATTAGATAAGTGAAATTTATTGACAGTAAAGATATTTTAGAAAACGGATTATATTATTAGAAACAGGAGCAGATGTATTGTTTTGTTTCCTTGCAGGTATGTTTAGTCCATATTTATTAAATCAGCGTTGAGTGCAATAATTTCATTTCTGGCAGAAGCTTTCATCCCGTCGTACTCGTTATGAAAAGCTGGGAAAGGATAGTTGTTGACTCCGATGAATATGACGAAATAGCCACTGAAGGCCTTTTTAAGGACAAACCATATGACACTTTTCTGGCTGTGCTGATAGGGAGGGATTATGTTATCTTTTTAAAGCCGGCCAACAGAATTTAATGGAATTGATTTTTAGACGTTTTGCAAAAGCCGGTGGCTGTTTCGACTCTTTATTAAAATTTTATGCCTGAATGCATGGCAAATTAGAGATTTAAGTAGGACCTGGACAACTTGATAGAATCAAGATCACGTGAAGTGTTAATACCACTTTACAAGGCCTTGGTAAGGAATACTGCATCCAGTTTTGGTCACCACCATGTAAAAAAGATGTTGAGACTCTAGAAAGAGTGCAGAGAAGAGCAACAAAGATGATCAGGGGACTGGAGGCTAAAGCATATAAGGAATGGCTGATGGAATTGGGTATGTCAAGTTTAATGAAGAGAAGGACGAGGGGGGACATGATAGCAGTATTCCAATATCTCAGGGGCTGCCCCAAAGAAGAGGGAGTCAAGCTATTCTCCAAAGCGCCCGAAGGCAGGACAAGAAGCAACGGATGGAAACTCATCAAGGAGAGAAGCAACCTAGAACTAAGGAGAAACTTCCTGACAGTGAGAACAATTAACCAGTGGAACAACCTGCCTCCAGAAGCGGTGAATGCTCCAACACTGGAAGTTTTTAAGAAGAGATTGGACAGCCATTTGTCCGAAATGGTATAGGGTTTCCTGCCTGAGCAGGGGGTTGGACTAGATGACCTCCAAGGTCCCTTCCAACTGTACTACTACTACTACTACTACTACTACTACTACTACTACTATTATTATTATTATTATTATTATTATTATTATTATTATTATTATTATTAACTTTCTGGGTTGGTTACTTGAAATACATTGAGCCCAACATTTCCGTCACTAAGCGAGACACCCGTTAAGTGAGTTTTGCCTCATTTTACAACGTTTCTTGCCACATTGGTTGAGTGATTGCACTTGTTAAATTAGTCACACGGTTGTTAAGTGAATCTGGTTTCACCCATTCACGTCAGAAGGTTGCAAAAGGGGATCACATGATCCCGGGACATGGCTACCGTCATAAGTACGAGTCAGTTGCCAAGCGTCCGAATTCTGATCACGTGATCGTGGGGATGCTGCAATAGTTGTAAGTGTGAAAAACAAGCCATAAGTTGATTTTTTTTTTTGCAGTGTTCTTGTAATTTGTGTCTTTCAGTGGGTTTTTGGCACTATAAGAGGCCTTTACTGCATCCGAACTGGAGAATTAGATTAAATCAGGGGTCGTTTCAATTCTGACAACTTTAAGACTTGTGGACTTCAACTCCCAGAATTCCTCTCCCCCCCAGCATGGGAATTCTGGGAGTTGAAATTCATGCATGCTGACTGGGAAATTCTGGGAGATGAAATCAAATATGCTGACTAGGGAATTCTGGGCGTTGAAGGCCGCCAATGCTGACTGGAGAATTCTGGGAGTTGAAGTCTAATCCATGCTGGCTGAGGAATTCTGGGAGATGAAGTCAAATATGTTGACTAGGAAATTTTGGGCATTGAAGGCCGCCAATGCTGACTGGAGAATTCTGGGAGTTGAAGTCCATGCTTATTAGGGAATTCTGGGTGTGAAGGCCGCCAATGCTGACTGGGGAATTCTGGGAGTTGAAGTCCATGCTCAGCTGGGAAAGTCTGGAATTTGAAGTCATAGATGCCGACTAGGGGGATTCTGGGCGTTGAAGGCCACCCATGTTGGCTGGGGAATTTGAAGTCATAGATGCCGACTAGAGAATTCTAGGCCTTGAAGGCGTCCCCCCCCGCTGATGGGGGAATTCTGGGAATTGAAGACATAGATTCCGACTAGGGAATTCTGGGCGTTGAAGTCCACAAGTCTTACAGTAGCCAAGGTTGGAGACCTCTGGGCTAAATCACCTCCCTGTTGGCTCCATGCAGTTCAGAGGCAAACCTCAAAAAATAATAAGAAGAAGAATTGAGCACCAAAATAGAGGCCTGGCTTCCTTTTCTGTCAAGGCCTGGAGAAGCTCTCCCGCCAGGTAGGTGTGTGCCAGGTGTAAATACCTTTGCAAAATGCCCAGGCTGTATGTCTCGAGATGCTAGTTTAATTACGGGCTAGATGCTTGCTTTCCGTCGCTGGAAAGGGGCAAGGAGATAATTACACGTCGGGCGGGCTTCGCACATCTCTGTTCTCCCCTGATCGGTTCCTGGGAATATTTAAATATGCCAAGTCCGAGATTTCACCGTGCCTGCAACAAGCCATGGAAATTTTGATTTCTTGGCTAGATTTGCCTCCTGTTTTTCGTTGTGACAGAAACGGCCGATAGTTGTAAGTATTAAGTACGGGTGGTTCTCCACTTAACAACCGTTCGTTTAGTGATTGTTCAGAGTTACAACAGCACTGAAAAAGGTGACCTACAAAACTTTTCACGACCGTTGCAGCATCCCGGCCGTCACAATTCAGCATCCCACGTGATCAAAATTCAGACGCTCGGCAGCTGACTCATGTTTATGACGGTCGCCATGTCCCGGGATCATGTGATTTCCCCTTTGGCAACCTTCTGGCAAGCAATGGGGAAGCCAGGTTTGCTTAACAACCCGCCTTACTAACTTAGCAGCGATTCATTTAACAACTGCGGCAAGCGAGGTTGTAAAATGGGGCAACGTTCATTTCACAAGTGTTTCGCTTAGCAACGGAAATTTTGTGCTCGTAAGTCGAGGGCCATCTTTATTCATATTAGTGCTTAGTCATTAATTATTAGGTCTTAAGTCTCAATTAGCATTGTTAGTAGTAGTAGTAGTAGTAGTAGTAGTAGTAGTAGTAGTAGTAGTCCAAAATGGTGTAGGGTTTCCTGCCTGAGCAGGGGGTTGGACTCGATGACCTCCAAGGTCCCTTCCAACTATTATTATTATTATTATTATAATTATTATTATTAATAATAAGTCAGAGGTTGAGGCTGCCTAGAAAAAAAGTCAGAAGTCAGTGTCTTTTTTATTTCTTTCTGGGTTTGCTTTTCAGCTCTTTTTCCCCTTTCTTTTTCCTTCCTCCCATTTTTTCCCCCGTTCTGTCGAGTCATGGTCATCTTATTCTTTCCGCTTCTCCTTTAATCCTTTTTTAATCCCCAGATCCATCAATTCGGTCCTTTCTCCTTGTCACAAAAGCTCCATCCATATAAAGCTTTTCTTCCATCTTTCTTCCCATATTTTTTTTTCTTCCTTTGACCCAAACGGCTCAACTTTGCCGTTTTCTGCAAAATTCTTGTCAATTTTACAATTCAGTTTCCTTCCGGGCGCATTTCATTAACTCCGTACAATAATGCAGTGCCGAGAAAAAAATACAGATATTCCTCGACTTAACGACCGCTATGGACGACCCAAAATTTTATGTTGATCGGCGAGACGTTGGTGAAGTGTCTTTTGCCCGATTTTACGACCTTTCTTGCTCTAGTTGTTAAGTGAATCGCTGCAGTTGTTAAGTGAATCCGGCTTCCCCCGCTGACTCCAGGACGCTGCGACCGTCATAAATATGAGCCAGTTTGCCGAGGTCCGAATTTTGATCACGTGACCATAGGGAATGCTGCAGCAGTCGTAAGTGAGAACAATGGTCATAAGTCCTCCAAGGTCCCTTCCAATTCTGTCGTTCTATGATTCTGTAAGGGTCTCCTGCTTGAGCAGGGGGGTTGGGTTAGATGACCTCCAAGGCCCTTCCAATTCTAGTTATTCTGTGATTCTGTAAGGGTCTCCTGCTTGAGCAGGGGGGTTGGACTAGATGACCTCCAAGGTACCTTCCAACTCTAATTATTCTATGACTCTGTAAGGGTCTCCTGCTTGAGCAGGGGGCTGGACTAGATGACCTCCAAGGTCACTTCCAACTCTAGTTATTCTGTGACTCTGTAAGGGTCTCCTGCTTGAGCAGGGGGGTTGGACTAGATGACCTCCAAGGTCCCTTCCAACTCTGTTCTTCTGTAAGGGTCTCCTGCTTGAGCAGCTGGTTGGACTAGATGACCTCCAAGGTCCCTTCCAACTCTAGTTATTCTGTGACTCTGTAAGGGTCTCCTGCTTGAGCAGGGGGGTTGGACTAGATGACCTCCAAGGTCCCTTCCCACTCTGCTATTCTATGACTCTGTTCCTGCTTGAGCAGGGGGGTTGGACTGGATGACCTCCAAGATCCCTTCCAGCCCTAGGGTCCTAGGATTCAGTTTCCACTCTGATCTATGACTCTGTTCCTGCTTGAGCAGGGGGGTTGGACTAGATGACCTCCAAGGTCCCTTCTAGCCCTAGGGTCCTAGAATTCAGTTTCCACTCTGATCTATGACTCTGTTCCTGCTTGAGCAGGGGGGCTGGACTAGATGACCTCCAAGGTCCCTTCCAACTCTAGTTATTCTTTGACTTTGTAAGGGCCTCCTGCTTGAGCAGGGGGGGCTGGACTGGATGACCTCCACGGCCCCTTCCAGCCCTAGGGTCCCAGGATTCAGTTTCCACTCTGATCTTGGATGCGATGGCCGGTGGCTTGCAGGCTGTTTCTCCAGCAAACGGTTCAAAAATCGGGGAGAACAGGATGTTCAGACCGCATGGACCAGCTTGGATCCCCCCAGCAGAAGAGATCTGTTGCCAAGTGTCTTCCCGGAAGGGGAAAAAAAAAAAAGAAGAAGAGCCCCATCAGAAGTGGAGGAAGGGAAGAGCTGAATTCCAAGAAATAATTAATGGAAATGGCCTTGAGTGGAGGGGGACGGCAGGGGTGGGTGGGTGGGTGGGCCGGTGGGAAGGGGCTTGCGTGGTCCTGCCAAGGAAGGATGGATCAAAGGTTGCCGAGGTTGAATGGATCTTCGGGCCTGCAAGCAGCTGCCAAGTCCTCTGCTGTCTCTTCCACGATTCTCAAAGGGGGGGGCACTTTCTGCGGTGGGGAGTGGGTTTCAGTTTTGAAATCCTCAACCAGCCTGCCGTTTTGGAGGTCCCACAGAGCTGTTAACGGAGGGAGCTACTTTTTTGGGGGGGGGTCTCCTGGGTGTCCTGTGAGCTGGGCTGTTTTCTGGCAGACGTTTTCAGACCCAGCTAGGCAACATCATCAGTGCTAGAAGGCAGTAAGGTTGATGGAGGAGGAGAAAGGGAAGAGGAGGAGGAGGAGGAGGA
>NW_015387033.1:234290-237943 GCF_001527695.2 Protobothrops mucrosquamatus
AGAGGTGAAAGGGAGAAAAAGGAGAAAGGGAGAGGAGGAGGAGGAGGAGAGGGGGAGAAAGAAGGCAGGAGGAGGAGGAGGAAGAAGAAGAAGAAGGCGAAGGAGGAGAATGGAAGGAGGAGGAGGAGAGAAAGAAAGAGGAGCAGAAAGAGGGAGGAAGAGGTGAAAGATAGAAAGAGGAGAAAGGGAGAGGAGGAGGAGAGGGGGAGAAAGAAAGGAGGAAGGAGGAGGAGGAGGAAGAAGAAGGAGGAGGAGGAGGAGAATGGAAGGAGGAGGAGGAGAGGGAGAAAGGACAGAGGAGCAGAAAGAAGGAGGAAGAGGTGAAAGGGAGAAAAAGGAGAAAGGGAGAGGAGGAGGAGGAGGAGGAGAGGGGGAGAAAGAAGAGAAGAGGAAGAGGTGAAAGGGAAAAAGAGGAGGTCTGCAGCATCCATGGAGCTGTTTGACCTTGATTATTTTCTTACCGACATTTCCTGACCCAACTAGGTAACACCATCAGTGTTAGAAGGTAGGGGCATTGCTCTCCGTTTATATACAAGAGGCTTGCCCTGTCTGTGCTGGGGAGAGTGTGGTGGTTCCCTGACTGACCTGTTGTTTACTATTTGATTGTTGCTGATAGAGAAAAATGTTTATAGCTTAGGGTTGAAATGATGGGTCACCAACAGGCACATAGACATAAATAACACGTACATACCATTCAAAGGAGACAATCAACACGCCAAAAAGGGAACAAAAAGACCCAAACACCTCCTAACCAACAATCAGCGCCCGGATGAGCAGAGGTTGACACCAAGATTAGCATTAGAGCAGGGGTAGGCAACCCGGGCTCTTTTATGACTTGTGGACTTCAACTCCCAGAATTCCTGAGCCAGCATGGGGGAAATATGACCCCTTCATGACTGGTGGACTTCAACTCCCAGAATTCCTCAGCCAGCATGAGGGAACTATGGCCCCTTCATGACTCGTGGACTTCAACTCCCAGAATTCCTGAGCCAGCATGGCTCAGCTTGGAAACGCTTTCCCCTCAGCGTGGCTGGCTCAGGAATTCTGGGAGTTGAAGTCCATGAGTCATAAAAGAGCCAAGGTTGCCTACCCCTGCGTTAAACCAACAATCAAGGAACAGGCAGTACCCCAATCACGGAACGGCCAAACAAGCTAATGTTAAACAGCTAAAACAAAGCACCACAAAGAACACTCCCACCAACACTGACAGGGCAAGCCCCTGGAATAGAAAATGAGAGCAAACCCCTCCCTCTTCTAGCACTGATGGTGTCACCTAGTTTGGTAATGAAACGTCTGCAAGGAAACCACCAAGCTCAGAGAGCACCAAGGACCCCTACACCCAGAATTGAGGGAGGTCCTCTCTAACAGAGATGGGTGGGATCCTCCTCCTCCTCCTCCTCCTCCTCCTCCTCCAACCCCATTCCCTTCTAGCACTGGTGATGAAATGTCTGCAGTAAAAGCACCAAGATCAGGGAGCACAAAGGAACCCATAATCCTTGTCCTCCTCCTCTTCCTCCTCTCTGCAAACTCCCCTCCCTTCTAGCACTGATGATGTTACCTAGCTGGGTCATGAAACGTCTGCAAGAAAACTGCCAAGAGAAACCAAGGACTCCACAGTCGTCGTCTTCCTCCTCCTCCTCCTCCTCCTCCTCCTCCTCCTCCTCCTCCTCCTCCTCCTCCTCCTTCTCCTCCTCCTCCCTGTAAACCCCCCTCCCTTCTAGCACTGATGATGTCACCTAGTTGGGTCATGAAACGTCTGCAAGAAAACGACCAAGCTCAGAGAACACAAAGGACCCCAGTCCTCCTCCTCCTCCTCCTCCTCCTCCTCCTCACAAACCCCACTCCCTTGTAGCACTGATGAGGTTACCTAGTTGGGTCATGAAACGTCTGCAAGAAAACCACCCCTGTTTGATTGTCTGAGTTAGTAGATCCTTGATTGGGGTTTTGTTTACTGCTTGATTGCTGGTCCAGTATTTAATCCTGGCGTTAAATCTATTGCTTATCTGCACGTTGATTGTTGGTGAGGGGTGTTGTGTTCTTCCTGTTTCCCTTTTAGCTCTTTGGTTGTGTCTCTTTTTGAAAAGGCCCGCAGATGTTGTTTATCCCTACGTGTCTGTCGATGGCCGGTTTGTCTGAGCGCCAGGAATTCATTAGCGTTTTGGGACTCGGCTTAGCCGAGTTATTTTTATAAGCATATTCAACATTCCAGCACAGGTAAGAAGCTTTGCTGCCCTGTTCTTGTCCCACTGTACCACGAATATCGTTTTGCCCTCAATATTTGCTGTCCTTTCAAGAAAGCCGATACCGTTCAGGTCAACAGATGCTCTGCTGGTTTTTTCCCCCCCTCTTTCCGCTTGCTGTCAACCACGGGGCAAAGATCTTGGCAGAGTTTGCAAAAAAAGAAAAGAAAAAAAGATAGTGTACTCTTTCCTCTGTCTCTAACTCCTGGTAGACGTGGAGCAATGTTGCCCTTAACTGGTCCCTGAAATGGGGAAAATGGATTTTTGTTTTGAACCTGAAGCAATCCTGTTATTGCCCTGGAAATCGTTGCGGAAAGCTTCCGAGATTGGCTGTGACGCAAGCGTTTTGGTAATTCTGGGTTTCGGCGTTTGGAAAGGGGCCATGGGTTTGGCAAGGCTTGTGTGTGTGTGTGTGTGTGTGTGTGTGTGTCTGTCTGTCTGTCTGTCTGTCTGTCTGTCTGTCTGTCTTACCCCTCCTGGAGAGAAACGGTGTGCTGTTTTGGCTAGGTGCTGAAAATCATTTATAATGCTATTTATTTTCCAGTTTGGCTGCTCCGATCCCTGACAGCCCCCAGCTCTTTTTAGAATTTATTTTGGAAAGCCATCAAGTCTACGAATGAATAGGGTGTGTACCGGGTTAAGATCCATGAGATTGGACAGCCGTTTGTCTGAAGTGGAGTAGGTTCTCCTGCTTGAGCAGGGGGCTGGACTAGAAGACCTCCAAGGTCCCTTCCAGCTCTGTTATCCTGTTAAATTGTAGTCCTATACTTTGGGAGGCTGGCAAAGGCAGTCGGTTTGGATTGAGGAATTTTGCTCATTCACAGTAATTCACCGAAGCAGTTACAAAAGTTATTTTCTCTCTCTCTCTCTCTCTCTCTTTTTTTTTTTTTGGCTTGGAGATCAGTATATACACCTCGGACTTAAAGTCCAAGAGAACTGCTTAGAAAATAATAATAAAGCAAAGGCATGATATATACCTGGTTAGAGTTTAAACCCTCGGGGCCAGATTGTTTTTTTTAAATGTTTTCATTGCACAAGTTTTACTAGGCATGCAAAACTAGCAGAATGTAATAGAGTAAAAGCAGGAGAAGGAAGGAAGGAAGGAAAGAAGGAGGGAGAGAAGGAAGGAAGGACCACATCTGCTGAAAGGGAGGAAGGAGGAAACTAGTGGAAGAGGGCAAAAGGAAGGAGGGAGGGAGGGAGGAAGGAAGGAAGGTTTAGGTTTAGGTTTTATTAAATTTATACCCCGCCCTTCTCCTGGCGGACTCAGGGCGGCTTACAGCAAGTTAAAAAACAGACAAACCATACAAAATACTAAGTTTAAAATACAATTAAAATGAAATATTGATTTTTTTTGCCGTTTCTTTTTAAAATTATGTTAAAAACCAAATTAAAATCAAATTAAAATCAAAT
>NW_015387033.1:238277-243189 GCF_001527695.2 Protobothrops mucrosquamatus
CCTGGTGATTGGCCCAAAGTCACCCAGCTGGCTTTCATGCATAAGGCGGGACTAGAACTTTCCTGTCTTCTGGTGATTGGCCCAAAGTCACCCAGCCGGCTTTCATGCCTAAGGCGGGACTAGAACTCACCGTCTCCTGGTGATTGGCCCAGAGTCACCCAGCTGGCTTTCATGCCTAAGGCGGGACCAAAACTCACTTCTGGTGAGTGGCCCAAAGTCACCCAGCCGGCTTTCCTGCATGTTGGTTGCCAAGTGCCTGTATTTTGATCACGTGACCCTGGGGGGGTGTGTGCTATGACAGCCCTACGGGTGAGGACTGATCCTAAGTCCCCTTTTCCCCAGCCCCGTTGTAACATTGGTTGCTAAATGAGTGGTTGCAAGTCGAGGACTAGATTGTAAGTCTACTCTAGGTGACAAACCGTCAAAATATCTCTCTGCTCGCTCTCTGCTAAACGACGGACCACAAACAAGACGCAGGTTTTCTAATTGTTGGACCCCCAGTGGGACCCGAGTAGGACCAAAACGGAGTAGAACAATTAATTATCTTCCCATTTTGGGTTTTGTTTCTTGTATTTAAACGTAGCTCCCTTCTTCGCTTTTGCTCCTTAATGTTTATTGCAAGAACTTGCAAAACCCTTCAGCGTCCTGTCAGCATGGATTTCTCCGCCCCGTGCAGGAATATGGACCTTCCTCTCTCTTAGTTTTAAAACGGACGCAGACACCGCCCAGCCCCGTCACCCTCGGTGTATATATTACACGCCTGCTGCTGTCTCGGTTGAACGCGTGAATAAAAAGAGGGGTGTCTCTCCGGAGCGGTTATATTTATGGCAGCTGCTTTGATGGGGTCCCTCCGTTCTGCCCCGTTCTCCTCTTTTTATAGCTTTAATACCAACCGCTAAAGGTTTTTAATGGCTGGGCCGCATGCTAATTTCCAGGAAACGCTGACAGGGCAATTATTCAGCAATAAAATAAAACAATTTGCAAAGGATTTTGGTGCTGGGCTGCTGGGTCAGTCTTGACTCTTGGCAATTGCGTAGATAAATGTTCTCCTCCAGGAGGATGTGAACTCCTCCTCCTCCTCCTTCTCCTTCTTCTCTCCATTTTTTCTTCTTTATTTTGTCTTTCTGCACTTTTTGCTTCCTTCCATCCATCCTTCTCTCTCCTTCCTTCATTTTTTGGTTCTCCTTCCTTTTCTTTCCTTCCATCTCCTTCCTTCCTATCCCTCTCCTTTTTTCCTGTTCTTCACTCTCCTTCCTTCCTTGCCTCTCTCTTTCCTTCTTTTCATTCTCTCCCTTCCTTCTCCTTCCTCCTTTCCCTGTCCTTCCAGTCTTTCCTCTTCCTTCTCTCTGCCCTCCGTCTTTCCTTCCTCCCCTCTCTCTCCTTCCTTCCACTCTCTCTTCCCCATTTTCTCCCTTCCCTCTCTCTCCTCCCTCCCTCTCTCTCTTGTTCCTCCCTCTCTTTTCCTTCTTTCCTCCCTCCCTCTCTTTTCCTTCCTTCCTCCCTTCCTCCCTTCCTCCCTTTTCCTTCCTTCCTCCCTCCCTCCCTTTTCCTTCCTTCCTTCCTTCCTTCCTTCCTTCCTCCCTTTTCCTTCCTCCCTCCCTTTTCCTTCCTCCCTCCCTTCCTTCCTTCCTTCCTTCCTTCCTTCCTTCCACTCAGGCTGTCTGGAGTTCTGGAAATTGTAATCCACTCAGGCTGACAGGGGAATTCTGGGAATTGTAGTCCACTCAGGCTGATGGGGGGATTCTGGGAGTCCTAGTCCACTCAGGCTGATGGGTGATTTCTGGGAGTTGTAGTCCACTTAGGCTGACTGGAATTCTGGGAGTTGAAGTCCATTCACTCAGGCTGAGGGGGGAATTCTGGGAATTATAGTCCACTCAGGCTGAGGGGTGATTTCTGGGAGTTGTAGTCCACAGGCTGATGAGGGAATTCTGGGAGTTGCAGTCCACTCAGGCTCTGGGAGTTGAAGTCCACTCAGGCTGATGAGGGAATTCTGGGAGCTGTAGTCCACCCATGCTGACTGGGGCATTCTGGGAAATAAAAAGTCCACCCCTCAGAGAATTATAAACCTGGAAAAACCCTGGCCTCCTTAACGGTCCTTTTTTTTTTTTTTTGAATGCCCTGCTTCGCTCTGAACGGAAGCATCTCCAGCTGGCTCCTTGTAGTTCGTATCTGCCAGGCAAGTTACTTGTGGAAATGAAGCAAAATCAGGCGCCTTTTTGTGAATTTTCAATTATCTCAGACCGAAAGCCTGTGGGAGAGAAACTGCAGCATGTCTGAAAGGGGGATAAATACAGCTGCTTCTGTATTCTGGCAGAACTCCAGCAAGCTATTTTAGGTGTGATGCAAAAGCCTTGATGAGGCCTTTGTTTTTAATCCCTCCAAACATAATGTTTTTGGGCTCAGAGGTTTTATCCCCCCCCCCCCAGGCTCCCTGCAACGGGGCGAAATTCCTCCTTTTCCAAACGGGCGTGGAGGTCCCCGACTTACAGCGGTTCATTTAGCGACCACTCAGGAAAAAAGCGTTTTTCACACTTAACGGCCATCGCGGTCGCGCGATCTCAAAATTCAGACTCTTTGGTCACGGGCTCCTATTTACGACGGTCGCAGCGGTCCCCGGGTCACGTGATCCCCGTCACTTGGGCGACTTTCTGACCGGCAAAGTCAGTGGGGAAGCCCGATTCGCTTAACGACTGCCTGGCTAATTTAACATGCATCGGACCTGGTTATCTCCGAGACCGCCTTCTGCCACAGATTCCCTCCCATAGACCGGTACGCTCCCACAGAGTGAGTCTCCTCAGGGTGCCGTCGGCCAAGCAATGTCGGCTGGCGACCCCCAGGGGGAGGGCCTTCTCTGTGGGTGCCCCCACCCTCTGGAACGAACTACCCCCCGAGATCCGGACGATTCCGGANCCTTCCTTCCTTCCTTCCTTCCTTTTTCTTATTTCCCTTTCCTTGCTTTTCCTCACTCCTTCCATTCCATTCAGCTGTACTCCTTTCTCCATCTCCTTCCTTCTTTCCTTCTTTCCTTCCTTCCTTCCTTCCTTCCTTCCTTCCTTCCTTCCTTCCTTCCTTCCTTCCTTCCTTCTTTCTTTCTTTCTTTCTTTCTTTCTTTCTTTCTTTCTTTCTTTCTTTCTTTCTTGTTCTCCCTTCCTTCCTTCCTTCCATCCATTGCTTTCCCCCTCTCTCTTCCTTTCCTTCCCTCCCTCCTTCCTCTCCATCCAGCTGTACCCCCTTCCCTCTTCCTTCCCTCCTTCCCTCCCTTTCTTCCTTTTCCCTTCCTCCCATCAGCTGGCAAGTTGAAAACTTTGGCTTAATGCTGCTTTACAGGAAGAGAGCGGTTGGGGGGGGGGGGAAGAAATCACATTATTAAAAGGAAAAAACAGGGCAGAGGAGCTGGCTAAGTGGAATAATGCAGAAATGCCTCCCCTTCTTCTTCAATTTCTTAAAAGCATTTTGATTAAATAGAAGTCGCCTTGTCGATTAAATATCCTTGTGAATCCTTTGCGGTTCTTCCGTATAAAGAATTGATGAGCTGAGCATCATTTGAGATAGATGCACAAAGGATTATTAAGTCTCCTCGCGTTGTTTTCTCTCCCCTAAAATCATGTTGTTGGGAAGAAAAATGTGTAAATCTGCTCTCCTAATCCTCAAGAGCTTTAGACACATTCCTTTTAAACAATATTTCTCAGTTTTAGCCATTTAAAAGAGATGGACTTCAACTCCCAGAAGGCTGGGGAATTCTGGGAGTTGAAGTCCATCTCTCTTAAAGTGACCAAGGTTGAAAAATACTGTTTTAAGACATAAGATTGCTACAGGCAGTCCTCAGACTTACAACAGTTCATTTAGTGACTGTTCAAAGTTAAAAGGGGGCTGAAAAACTGACTTATGACCGTTTTTCACACTTAACGACTGTTGCAGCATCCCCAGGGTCACGTGATCAAAATTGGGCAACTGACTCATATTTATGACGGTCGCAGTGTCCCCGGGGTGTCACGTGATTCCCCTTTTGCGACCAGATTCACTTAACAACCGGGCGACTGACTGAATAATTGCGGGGATTCCCGTCACAACTGTGGCAAGCAAGGTCGTAAAACAGGGCCAAGAAAAGTCATAAAACGGGGCAAAACTCACTCAGCAACCATCTCGCTGAACGACAGAAATTTTGTGGTTGTAATTTGAGGACTACCTGTGGCAAGGCTTTAGGAACGGAGCAGCTCAGGATGAAATTGGAGAAAGGTTTTCCTTTTTTCCATCTGCGGAGACAAATGGGGGTGAGTTAACTTTTTCACTTCTTTTCACACACCCCCACACACAAAATGACACACACAAGCAGGCCGGGCCGACTCACGCAACGTCGCGTCATTAACGTGTGACATTCCTCTATTGATTCATCCCCTTACAGTAATGTTTGCTCAGGCCTACGCTGGAAAGCGGGTTCCTGTTTTTCTACCCCACCCACAAATTCCAGATATGCCCGACGGCCGAAGGGGGGCAAAAAAGAAAAAAGAAAAAAAAAGCAGCAGTGAGAGGTGGGCTCCCTTCTCTTTCCTTAAAGACGGGGGGGGGGGCTCTCGGAGGCGTTTCTCCTCGGAGGAAGTGGCAGAAATTCCGTGGATGTGTGGAGTAAAGGAAGTTTTGGCTCCTGTGGTCGTCTTCCTGAATCCACACACACCCCTGCCAATATTTAGCAAGAGGATTTGGGCCAATGTAGTTCTTCTCTATCACCAGTCTTCTTCTTCTTCTTCTTCTTCTTCTTCTTCTTCTTCTTCTTCTTCTTCTTCTTCTTCTTCTTCTTCTTCTTCTTCTTCTTCTTCTTCTTCTTCTTCTTCTTCTTCTTCTTCTTCTTCTTCTTCTTCTTCTTCTTCTTCTTCTTCTTCTTCTTCTTCTTCTTCTTCTTCTTCTTCTTCTTCTT
>NW_015387033.1:244035-247450 GCF_001527695.2 Protobothrops mucrosquamatus
TCTTCTTCTTCTTCTTCTTCTTCTTCTTCTTCTTCTTCTTCTTCTTCTTCTTCTTCTTCTTCTTCTTCTTCTTCTTCTTCTTCTTCTTCTTCTTCTTCTTCTTCTTCTTCTTCTTCTTCTTCTTCTTCTTCTTCTTCTTCTTCTTCTTCTTCTTCTTCTTCTTCTTCTTCTTCTTCTTCTTCTTCTTCTTTCTTCCTCCCTCCTCCCTCCTCCAGGTGTTGTTGTTGTTCTTCTCCTCCTCCTCCAGTTGTTGTTGTTGTTGTTCTCCTCCTCCAGTTGTTCTCCTCTTCCTCCTCCTCCAGTTGTTGTCGTTCTCCTTCTCCTCCTCCTCCTCCAGTTGTTGTTGTTGTTCTCCTCCTCCTCCTCTTCCTCCTCCTCCAGTTGTTGTTGTTGTTGTTGTTGTTCTTCTTCTTCTTAAGTCACTTTTTTTAGTCACTAGAACTCTTGTAAGTCAGGTACCAGCTTTAAATCTATAAATGTCTGGGTATTGTGTTAATTTTCCCATAATGCCCTCAGGCATTGTGGGAATTGTAGTTCTGAGGGACTCTCCTTAAGCATGCATGCTGGAATAACTTACGTTTTTGTGCAAATGTTTATTCTCATTTCACTCCTTTTATTGTTGTTGTTGTTGTTGTTGTTGTTGTTGTTGTTGTTATTATTATTATTATTATTATTATTATTGATCATCGCACAGTCAGCCAGATGTTCAGACTGGATTTGGCATTTTTGTCTACCTATCGAGTCCTTCCCAAGGACCTGGGATAGGTAGATGTGGATGTTTGATGGTATCACAGATATCGTCACAGGATGGAAGTAGTTCCTAGTAAGGCTGCCTTTTGCAATTGACTAATGGCGAATCTGTCAATGCCGATGATGGTGTTCAAGTGGTGCTCCAATTATTTTGGGATTGCACCCAAGGCGCCTATTACTATTGGTACTACCCTTGCTTGCCTTTGCCACAGTCTTCCTATTTCTATTTGTAGGTCTTTGTATTTTGTTATCTTCTCCAGTTCTTTCTCGTCTATTCTGCTATCTCCAGGCACTGCCACGTCCACTATCCAGACTTTTTTGTCTTTCTTATCGACAATTGTTAAGTCCACTATCCAGACTTTTTTATCTTCTTATCAACAATTGTTAAGTCCGGGGTGTTATGTTGCAGGTGCTTGTCTGTTTGAATAATAACAATAATAATAACAACAACAACAACAACTACTACTACTATTATTATTATTATTATTATTATTATTATTATTATTATTATTATTATTATTATTATTATTATTATTATTTCACCAGCTCTCTTTACATTTTGCACTGGTCTTCAACTCTGTAAGGATTCAATTGAGTTTTATTGTCAGCGTGGTAGCTGGAACCTAGGTGTCAAACAAGATTTATTTTTTGGAATCCTGATTTTATTTTGCCATGTGTCAGATAGGAAACATTGTTTTTTGTTTTCTGCTTTCCTAATGAGTTCATAACAACTGGCAAATGTGGTTTCTTGGTGCAATTATCTCAGCCTTTAAGAGGCTCTTCAGATGGGATTTTGGGTGAGTGCGTGTGCGTGTGTATTTTTAAAAAATGTCATGGTTACCCATGCAAAACACATCTGGCTAATTGGACCCAAATTGCACAGCCTCTTGTCTCGAAGATTAATTTGCTTTTTGCTTTTAAGAGGGCTTTGATTCCTTCTCCGTTTAGCCTTTTTTTTTTAATAGCTTCAAAACAGCTAGATGACTTTGGGCCGATCACCAGGAGACAGTGAGTTCTAGTCCCGCCTTAGGCATGAAAGCCAGCTGGGTGACTTTGGGCCAATCACCAGGAGATGGTGAGTTCTAGTGCCGCCTTAGTTATGAAACCCAGCTAGGTGACTTTGTGCCAATCACTAGGAGACGGTGAGTTCTAGTCCCTCCTTAACTATGAAAGCCATCTAGGTGACTTTGGGCCAATCATCAGGAGACAGTGAGTTCTAGTTGAGAAAAGCGTAATATTCCAAGGGCATTTCTTTATGAAAGAAGAGAGCTATGTTGTAGAGAAATAGGTTTCAGAATCCTGATTTGTTGATTTGCCGAGCTTGTCTGCAAAATGTCAAAACAACCTCGAGGCTTTGAATCCAAATTATGCAGTTGGCCAGCTCCCTTTGCTGCCAATGTGCTGCTCATTGAGAAGAAAGCTAGAAATTGGCCTTAGATGTTGCTCCACCGACAGCACTGAGACCGGATCAGACAAGGCGTTAAACCAGGATCCGGCCAGCCATCCTTTAACCAGTCTTTAATGATTCCTTTGGGATTCAGAAACACCGTTCAGTGAATGATGGATAAAGATGGGATGCGAATAGGATCTTCTGCCTGACAAGACAGCAAACAATAGACGGTTCTTTGACCTCCTGACAATCAAAGTCAACGAGGAAGCCAGTTTCATCCACGTTAATCAATTCATCAGAATAGAGCTGGAAGGGATCTTGGAGGTCATCTAGTCCAACCTGCTGCTCAAGCAGGAGACTATAGGCCATTCCAGACAAGTGGCTGTCCAGTCTCTTCTTAAAAACCTCCAGTGATGGAGCCCCCACAACTTCTGGTGGCAAGCTGTTCCACTGGTCAATTGTCCTCACTGTCAGGAAATTTCTCCTTAATTCCAGGTTGCTTCTCTCCTTGATGAGTTTCCATCCGTTGTTTCTTGTCCTGCCTTCTTCAGGTGCTTTGTAAAATAAGTGGACCCCCTCCTCCTTGGGGCAACATCTCAAATATTGGAAGACTCACACATTCCTTATTTTCCCCCCACATTCCTTATTTTCACGAAACTAGACACACCCAATTCCAGCAACCGTTCTTCGTATGTTTTAGTTTCCAGCCCCATGATGATGATGATGATGATAATATAATAAAGTTGGAAGGGACCTTGGTGGTCATCTACTCCAACCCCTGCTCAGGCAGGAAACCCTATTCCATTTCAGACAAATGGCTGTCCAGTCTCTTCTTAAAAACTTTCAGT
Organism: Protobothrops mucrosquamatus; assembly: GCF_001527695.2. Lineage (NCBI taxonomy): Eukaryota > Metazoa > Chordata > Lepidosauria > Squamata > Viperidae > Protobothrops > Protobothrops mucrosquamatus. Next base: position 247,024 of record NW_015387033.1, read on the forward strand.
GTTGGAGCATTCACCGCTTCTGGAGGCAGGTTGTTCCACTGGTTAATCGTTCTCACTGTCAGGAAGTTTCTCCTTTAATTCCAGGTTGCTTCTCTCCTTGATGAGTTTCCATCCATCGCTTCTTGTCCTGCCTTCAGGGGCTTTGGAGAATAGCTTGACTCCCTCTTCTTTGGGGCAGCCCCTGAGATACTGGAAGACTGCTATCGTGTCCCCCCTCGTCCTTCTCTTCAGATGGTTCCGTCCCAGGCGACTGATGGACCCCGAGAGGTTCCTGACGGAGCTTGGGCCATATCCGGAGGATCTGGTCCACGACTCGGCGGAAAATCAGGCGGCGGCTTGGGAGACAACTGCCGCCGCAGCATTGGACCGAGTCGTGCCTTTGCGGCCTCTGACCCGACGTGGATCTCGACCATCTCCTTGGTTTACC
>NW_015387033.1:249111-262564 GCF_001527695.2 Protobothrops mucrosquamatus
CGGGCCTGACCTAGGGTGAATTTTAAATAGGGACAATTTTTAATGATTTTAAATAGCCACAGCCACTAATATTTGGATTTTAATTGGTTTTTAGAAGGGGTAATTCTGTATATTGTTTTAACATGCTGTGAGCCGCCCTGAGTCCCATGGGGAGAAGGGCGGCATATAAATTTTGTAAAATAAATAAAATAAAATAAATAAATAAACTAGACATACCCAATTCCAGCAACCGTTCCTTATATGTTTTAGCCTCCAGTCCCCTGATCATCTTTGTTGCTCTTCTCTGCACTCTTTCCAGAGTCTCAACCTCTTTTTCACATTGTGGAGACCAAAACTGGACCAAGCGTGGTCCATGATGATTTGAATCCAGATGAATGTGTCGAATCCAGACGACACATTTCCGGGCATTTCTATTAATACCACGGAGGTTATCTTGGCTTGTCTTTTGGCAACTGAAGTCCTTGTCTCCCTGGCCGTGTCAACGATGTATAAAGTGTCTTGGCTTCGAATCAGAAGCGAAAAGATCCAGACAGCAAAAAATTGGCAAGAGGAGAAACTTCCTTCGGGGCTGGTAGCTGTAAAAACATCTGTTGTGTGAACTGCTAATAGATTAATCGTCAAGAGGGACTAAAAGGGGATTTGGGAAAAAGGGCCTCCTCGCCTCGTTAGCAATAATGCAGGTAGTCCTCGCCTTAACGACCCCGATTGAGCCCCAGATTTCCGTGGCTAAGCGAGGCAGTTTGTTACGCGGGTTTTGCTCCCCTTTTACGACCTTTTTCTTGCTACCGTTGCTAAGTGAGTTGGTGAAGTTGTTTAGTAATGCGGTCGTTAAGCGAATCTGGTTCCCCCCCTTGATGTTGCTTGCCAGAAGGTCGCCAAAGGGGATCACGTGACCCCCGGGGATGCTGCGGCCATCTTGAATACGAGTCAATTGAATTTTGATCACGTGACCCTGGGGTCGTTAAGCGTGAAAAACAGTCCTAAGTCGCTTCGTTCAGGGCCGTTGTGACTTCGAACGGTCACTAAATGGACTGTTATAAGTTGAGGACTACCTAACCATGAAGTGTCCTTTGGGGGGGGGAAGATAATTCCGTTCAGTAGCAAAACTTATTGATGCATTGAATGTGGTGGGATCTGCACTGCCAAACTGGTATCCTCTAAAAAAAATGCATTGGACTACGATTCCCAGAATGCCGTGCCAGCCAGCTGGGGGTTCTGGAAGTTGTAGTGCTGGTCCAGTTGGGGTGTCCCCATTAGGAAAGGCTGTGCTGATGGAATTCCAACACTTTTTTTGGGAGGAAGTGTTGGGCTGCAAACCAGGTTTAGTTTAGTCCTGCCTACGTGTGACATGCCGTGTCACTCATGTCTGGTGTTTGTGGACTGGTCCAACCAACACTGGAGGTGTTTAAGAAGAGATTGGACAGCCAGTTGTCTGAATGGTGCAGGGTTTCTTGCCTGAGCTGGGGGTTGGACTAGATGACCTCCAAGGTCCCTTCCACCTCTGTTATTCTGTTATAGTCTGTTCTGTTATTCTGCAACGGTCCTTTTAGTGATAGGATAACTTTTACCTCTCTTTTTATCTTTTAAAAGATAAAGAGCTCTACAGAACTCTCTCTCTCTCTCTCTCTCTCTCTCTCTCTCTCTCTCTCTCTCTCTCTCTCTCTCTCATCTATTCATATCTATCCATCTACCCATATCTTTTTGTCTACTTATGTCTGTCTGTCTGTCTGTCTGTCTGTCTAGCAATTTCTCTCTCTTTCTCTCTATCTAATCTGTTCATATCTAGCCACCTACCCATATCTTTCTGTTTACTTATTACTATCTCTCTTTCTTTCTCTATTATCTATTCATATCTATCATATCCATATCTTTCTTTCTACTTATTACTATCTATCTATCTATTCCTCTCTCTCTTTCTCTCTCTCTCGATTATCTATTCATATCTGTCCACCTAACCATATCTTTCTGTCTTCTTATTATTCTCTCTCTCTCTTTCTCTCTTATCTGTTCATATCTATCCTACCCATATCTTTCTGTCTACGTATTACTATCTCTCTCTCTCTCTCTCTCTCTCTCTCATCTATTCATATCCATCTATCCATATCTTTCTGTCTACGTATTACTATCTCTCTCTCTCTCTCTCTCTCTCATCTATTCATATCTATCCATCTATGCATATCTCTCTGTCTACGTATTACTATCTCTCTCTCTCTCTCTCTCTCTCTCTCTCTCTCTCTCTCTCTCTCTCTCTCTCTCTCTCTCATCTATTCATATCTATCCATATCTTTCTGTCTACATATTACTATCTAGCCATCTCTCTCTCTCTTTCTCTCTCTCTGCCTCCCCATTCGACCTCCCCCCCCCTCCCCTGGTGCCCATTGCAAAAGGTGAATAATTTATTTCTCCCCATCCTGCTTCCTGCTTTTATTTCTGTGCCTGTAATGCTCACCAGCCACGGCCTGAATCATTCATAAGCTGCCTTCCAGAGCTGCAGGGAGCCCTCTCCCCAAAAGAGGAGGCTGAGATACACGTGGGAAGTCCTTTCGTAACGCAGCATAACATTTCCACGAACGTGGAAGGAAAAACATTGGGATCAGCTCCGTTCCTGCAGTTACAGCTCTCCCCCTCCCGTTTCCTCGGAGAGCGTACACTAGGGGGAGAGGACTTTAAGCCACAATGGGTGGTCCTCGACTTACGACCGATCGCTTAGCGACGGTTTGAAGGTATGATGGCCATCCTCTGCCCCTGAGGTCACTTGAGCTACATTTCCGGGGCTCGGCAAGCAGCCCGCATTGACAGCCCTTTGCGGGGTCTTACACTCATCCGACTGTAATTTTGGGGAGAAGCCCCCCTTGGCAAGAACTGGTCCATTCCGACGACTCGCTGACACTCTGCCTACCCAAAATTTAATTTCGACTGAAGAGGTGGTTATTTGGAGGTGCAACAAAACGTCTCGGGGTTTAAACCAACTTTGGTCCTGTTGCCAGGATTGAACCTTGTGAAATATTCCTGGATTTAAGCGTTCCAGTGGATAGGTACGGCCCATCGCAGGGGTCACCAATCTTTTTTGGATTGGCGGCCCGGTGGGAGAGGGAGGGGCAGACAATATGGAATGGAATGGAATGAAATAGAGTAGAGTAGAGTAGAGTAGAGTAGAATAGAATAGAATAGAATAGAAAGTAGAGAGTATAGAGCAGGGGTAATCAACCTTGGCTCTTTTATGACTCGTGGACTTCAACTCCCAGAATTCCTGAGCCAGCATGGCTAGCTCAGGAATTCTGGGAGTTGAAGTCCACGAGTCATAAAAGAGCCAAGGTTGACTACCCCTGGTATAGAGTATAGAGTATAGTAGAGTAGTCCTTGGAGGTCATCTAGTCCAACCCCCTGCTCAGGCAGGAAACCCTGTACCATTTCAGACAAATGGTTGTCCAGTCTCTTGAGGCCCCCACAAGCTAATTTCAGTCATGGATCCTCTTCCTTGTCCTCCTTCTTAATGGCAGGACTTAGATGAGGGGGTCTCCAAACTTGGCCCCTTCATGACATGTGGACTTCAACTCCCAGAATTCCCCAGCCAGCCATGCTGGCTGGGGAATTCTGGGAGTTGAAGTCCACACCTCTTCAAGTCGCCAAGTCTGGAGATCCTTGACAGATGAAAAGCGGTGGTACGTTCACGAGATGTTTCTCTTAACTCAGTTGCTCCAGGGTTTAACCCAGTTCTTCTTCCCTTTTTTTTTTTTTGCAGGGGTCTCACAAGCCCTGATGGACCTCTGAGAATTTGCATCCGGCCAGCTGGAAGAGCATGGTTAAACACCAGCCACTCCAATATTACGAGCCCCAGTTGTGTTTGTCATGCCTGACGGGAATTTATGGATGCCGGTGGAAGCGATACCAGCGGTCACATGATGACACCACAAAGGTGAGCCACTGGTGGGCCGGGATGGCCATTTTTGTATGGGCGAGTCCCGACGTTGGGGCCTGAGACCTTGATTTGGTAATAAAGCCTAAGTGCCAGGAAACTGGATTGCAGATGCTTGTGACCTGGGACCGGAAGCTGGGTTGCAATCAACTAGATTAGAACAATTAACCAATGGAAGCTACATTTGTGGGGTCCTTGGTGCTCTCTGAGCTTGGTTGTGTTTTTTTTGCAGACGTCTCATTACCCAACTAGGTAACATCATCAGTGCTAGAAGGGGCGGCGGTGTTTGCTCTCTGCTTATATACAAATGGCTTGGCTTGTCAGGGTTGATGAGAATGTTCTTGGTTGTTCCTTGATTAGGTTGTGGTTTACTGTTAGCTTGTTCGTCTGAATAGGAAGTTCCTTGCTTGGGGCATTGTTTATTGGTGGATTGTTGGTCTAGGCCTGGGTTAATCCTGGTGTTAATCTCTGCTTATCTGGGTGTTGATTGCTGGTGAAGAGATGTCCTGATCTTTCAGCTTTTTGAATTTCTCTTGTGAATGGTAGGTAGATGTTGTTTATATGTGCCTGTGGACGGTTGATTTGACTGAATCAGAAGTTGTTGATATAGAAGCCTAGTTGGCAAAGGAAAAAAGCTAGAATAAGGTTGAAAAAACTGGGATTTTGACTCATTAGAGTGGGTTTTATATTGCCAATTAGAGGGTTAAAGGGAGATGTTGAGATAAGGGGAATTTTGGTTATTAGATTTATAATATTTGGAAACCAGTTGAAAACAAGGATTTTATTGGTTTAATATTTAAAAATTAGACTTAAAAGGGAAAAGAAAGTTAAATATTATGAATATGATTTATTGATTAACCCAGGCAATATATATAATGGTTTTGATTTACTAAAGGGGACATTGTGTTATTAAGAAGATGATTTAGTATGATGGGAAATGGATAACTTTTAGGAAATGGAACAAGATTATATTCAAATACCGGCAGATAAAATATGTATTTTGGATATTACAGTTTGTTGTGAAGTGAGATAAGGCAAAATTTGGTTACCCAAAGTCTGAAAATTATAAATATCAAAGGTTAAATTGGAATATTGATAAGAAATTAAAAAGTGAGTAAAAATCAATAACAGGATATGGATTGTTTATGAAGATTGAATGTAATTAAGATATGTATAAGCTAAAAAGTTATTGATAAATGTAATAATGATGTTCTTATTGAGTTGATATAATTAGAAATGTACTAACCTGAAAATGAGGCAGTAAATGTTAAGGGAAAAGAAGAAGAAATATTTGATGTGGTAACCTGAGATTTGCACTAAGATTTTGTTATTGAACTATTGTAACCCAGTCACCACGTTGCTTTTTAAATATTCAAATGTAAAATTGGAAAATTAATAAAATATTATATATATATATATATAAAAAGAAGAAGTTGTAGATCAGGGGTCTTCCAACTTGGCCTTTTTATGACTTGTGGACTTCAACTCCCAGTATTCCTCAACCAGGCACGCTGGCTGAGGAATTCTGGGAGTTGAAGTCCACAAGTCATAAAAAGGGCCAAGTTTGAAGACCCCTGTTGTAGATACATGAGGTTCTCGCTTAATGGCAGTAACTGGAGACTTCTGGAACTGCCGTTGTTAAGTGACATGTTAAAGAGTACTACCTGTAGTTTTTTTAAAATAAGGAAATAAGTGACTGAGCCCAAAGCTGTGGAAATGCCTCCGAATTTTCAACAAGCATCTATTTGTTGATTTCTTCTCCAATTACCCTCTGCACATCTAAGAATTCAGAATTTGTTGGAAGCGGTATATAGGGCCTCCTGCATGAGCAGAGGGTTGGACTAGAAGACCTCCGAGGTCCCATCCAACTCGATTATTCTATGTTCTAATTGTGTTGGTTTTAAAAATGGACTTTAATGTTTTGGTATTCCTGCCTTGGAGTTTCGCTTGATTGATGTTTCTCTACCTTGACAATTCTAAGATGGGTGGACTTCACTCCCAGAATTCCCCAGCCAGCATGGGGGAACTATGGCCCCTTCATAACTTGTGGACTTCAACTCCCAGAATTCCTCAGCCAGCATGGGGGAACTATGGCCCCTTCATGACTCGGGGACTTCAACTCCCAGAATTCCTCAGCCAGCATGGGGGAACTATGGCCCCTTCATGACTGGTGGACTTCAATTCCCAGAATTCCTCAGCCAGCATGGGGGAACTATGGCCCCTTCATGACTGGTGGACTTCAACTCCCAGAATTCCTCAGCCAGCATGGCTCAGCTTGAAAACCTCTCCCTTTTCCCTCAGCATGGCTGGCTCAGGAATTCTGGGAGTTGAAGTCCACGAGTCATAAAAGTGTCAAAGTTGAGAAACACTACCTGAGATGATCAAACCTTTACTCCTGGTGATGCTAGTTATCAGAAGAACAATTTAAGGAAGTTTTCGTGCCCAAAGCTATAACATTCCTTGCCTCGTTTTGAACCATTGATTCTGTTTGATTTACCATAATTTAATTTTTCGTCCTCTAAGAGTGAAGCTCCTTTTAGACACCCCATCTCTGCATCCTTCTTGGTTTTCAGCCCCAAAACCTCCCTTATATTTGGTGCAAAAGCTTTCAAAAATTAGGAGTAGCTTCCGAGGGGGTTTTAAAACGGCAAATTATCCGAAAATGTTATTTGCAAGAGGCTAAAAGCTGGAGAGTAGAAGAACATTTACATTTCCTCCAAGCAAGATTTATTTTAATAGAAAGAAGGGTCGGAAAACTTTGTTGTTTTTTAAAAAATAAACGGTTCAAGGGTTCTCTTTTCTCCCGATGGCTCTATATACATGCTGGATTTAATTAATATTTCAAGAGATCGGCAAGGAGATAGCCCAGCTGTCTCTCCTCCTGCATCTCAATTTATAGCGGTAATAAGAGGACACTCTATATAGCCAGTCATTTTTGTACCACACAAGCATCTTTCAAGGTTTCTTTGCTACCCTGAAACCGGAGGAAATTGCAGCTTACAAAAGCTGATGCTTTTGAATAAAACGGGTTAGTTGGAAAAGGCACTTCCAGATTCCTAATTTTTTAGTAGACTATGGCTGTCCTCCTGTGACTTCTTCTTATGCTAAATCAGAGGTCTTCAAACTTGGCCCTTTTATGACTTGTGGACTTCAACTCCCAGAATTCCTCAGACAGGCACCTTCCCTCCCAGCAGGCTGGGAGTTGAAGTCCACAAGTCATGAAGGGGCCATAGTTCTCCCATGCTGGCTCAGGAATTCTGGGAGTTGAAGTCCACCAGTCATGAAGGGGCCATAGTTCCCCCTTGCTGGCTCAGGAATTCTGGGAGTTGAAGTCCAGAAGTCATTAAAAGGGCCAAGTTTGAAGACCCCTGTGCTAAATCTTTCAGGAGTCTGAGGTGCACATGGCAAAACCAGCCAGAAATGGAATTTTTCGGAGCTACCGTATTTAGGATCGAAAAGGAGAAATTCAGATTTCAGAGCTGGCACTCAAAAACCTGAATTTTCCCCTTTTGTTCCCAAATAAACCCATAAACCAGAGAAGAGAAGAGAATTACAGAATAGAAGAGAATTACAGAATAGAATAGAATAGAATAGAATAGAATAGAATAGAATAGAATAGAATAGAATAAAGCTGGAAGGGACCTTGGAGGTCTTCTAGTCCAGCCCCCTGCTTGAGCAGGAGAACTATACCATTTCAGACAAGTGACTGTTTAGTCTCTTCTTAAAAACTTCCAGTGACTTCCAGTGGAATTGACAGGCTGAATCTGTCAACTTTGTTGACAGGCTGAATCTGTCAACTTTGAAACGGGTAGACTTCAACTCCCAACATTCCTCAGCCAGCGTGCTGGCTGGGGAATGCTGGGAGTTGAAGTCCACCCGACTCAAAGTTGCCCAGGTTGAAAAACAGTTTATTAGGACCATTGAATGGTTCCTCAAACATGCTTTCAATCCATTGAAAATGTTGATTTCTTGTCCGTATTGCTGCCTCTAGCTCTTTTTGGATAGCTGACGATCACAGGCTGTACAAACAAACAAACAAACAAACATGCATTTGAGGTTTGCTGAAAGGCTGCTGTTCCAGGAGACACTCTAGGAAGAGAGCCTTGTTGTCTATGGCAACCAAAAACCATCCAGCATGTCTTTGGACTAGCAATTTTATTATAAGCATTCCTTACGACCAAAAGTAGGACTACAGTTAAGCAAATAACTATAATAATAATAATAAAGTTGGAAGGGACCTTGGAGGTCTTCTAGTCCAACCCCCTGCTCAGGCAGGAAACCCTATACCATTTCAGACAAATGGCTGTCCAGTCTCTTCTTAAAAACTTCCAGTGTTGGAGCATTCACCGCTTCTGGAGGCAGGTTGTTCCACTGGTTAATTGTTCTAACTGTCAGGAAGTTTCTCCTTTGTTCTAGGTTGCTTCTCTCTTTGGTTCGTTGTTAAATGAATCACGAGGTCATTAAGCAAATCCGGCTTTCCCCATTGACTTTGCTTGTCGGAAGCTGGCTGGGACGTTCGCAAATGGTGGTCATATCAATGCATAAATAAATATAAATATAAATATAAATGGTGGTCATATAACGATGCTGCAACCATTGTAAATAGGTGCTGGTTGCCAAGCGCCCGGATTTTGATCACTTGCGATGCCGTGATAGTCATAAGTGCGAGGACCGGTCGTAAGTCACTTTTTAAAGTAGTGTTGCGACTCCGAACCGTCTCTAAATGAATCGTTGTAAGTCAAGGACAACCTGCCAAAGGCAGAAGCTTTGGCGAAGGCTCCTTCTAATAAAAGGGCAAAGATCTTTCATTCTTTTTCCAGACGACTCGGGTGCCAAGATTTGAGTGTTTAAAAGCCAGCTTCCTCTTGCCACAAATGTGTGTGTGTGTGTGTGTGTATTTGTGTGGGAGTGCGAGGAAAAGGGCCCTACAGCCAGCCCGCAGCAGCAAATACTACAAGCTGTGTTGCCCTTTGCAAAACCCATTTTAAATTAAATCATTAATGGCTTTCCCAGAGAGCAGCGAATTACCCTGATGGACTGTTTTTTCCCCCCTGTTAGACAGACCACAGGAAACCTTTTAAGCGTTTTTTGTTCAGATCTTTGTCGCTAATTGCAACGGTTTGTTAAAAAAAAAAACATGCCAGTTACACAAAATAGCTTTTCTTTTATGAAAGGGCTTTTTCCTCCCCCAAAATGTGTCTCTCCCCAGATGGATAAATTGAGCTACGATGTGGGTCCAAAAGCTGATTCTTGACCAGCCAGGAATAAAAGTACATACTTAAAGAATTGGATCAAGTTAGACCAGGGGTAGACAACCTTGGCTCTTTTATGACTCATGGACTTCAACTCCCAGAATTCCTGAGCCAGCATAGCTGGCTCAGGAATTCTGGGAGTTGAAGTCCATGAGTCATAAAAGAGCCAAGGTTGCCTACCCCTGAGTTAGACAAACATTAATTAAACCCAGGGGGGGGTTGGACTAGAAGACCTCCAAGGTCCCTTCCAGATTCCATTCTATTCTATTCTATTCTATTCTATTCTATTCTATTCTATTCCATTCCATTCTATTCCATTCCATTCCATATTTTCTATTCTATTCTATTCTATTCCATTCCATTTAATTCCATTCCATATTTTCTATTCTATTCCATTCCATTTCATTCCATTCCATATTTTATATTCTATTCTATTCTATTCCATTCCATTCCATATTTTCTATTCTTTTCTATTCTACTCTATTCTATTCTATTCTATTCTATTCTATTCTCCTTTCCTTCTTCTATTCTCCATCTTTCCTTATTCTATTCTATTCTATTCTATTCTATTCTATTCTATTCTATTCTATTCTATTCTATTCTATTCTCCTTTTCTTCTTCTCTTCTCCATCTTTCCTTTTTCTATTCTACTCTACTCTACTCTATTCTATTCTATTCTGTATTTCTATTCTATTATGATGATGATGATGTCACTTTTTTAAGTAGCATCACTTTGAACAGTCGCTAAATGAAAAAACAAACAAACTCAGGCCCCCAATGCAGCTTTTTGCCTCCTGTTCTAAAAACGGCCCTCGGATGCTGATTAGGAATAAAATTTGCATATTTTAAAGCTTAGCACAACATTTGGCATCCGCAAATAATTTGGCAGCCCTCCCGCTTAACTTGAGACCCGAGGAAGGCAGCTGAGGGGAGGGAGGGTGGGCGGCTGAGCGAATCGCCTTGCTCCAATAAAGATGTTGAGGTGGGTTATTTATTCCCTGGGCCGTGGGCCAAGACACCTTCCTTGCATTCTGTTTTTGGCTCTGCCCTTTTCCCAGTGCTGAAAATATACCAGCCTGGGCTAAATTCACCCTGAGTTTTCCTGACTGTAGGAATTCCACTTCAAAAATCAACCAAGAGTCTCTTGCTCTCTCCCCCGCCTCAACACCAAATTCTGATAATGTTATCTGGTTCCGTTATCTCCCAATTCTAGCTAGCGCTAAAAAAATACACTTTGGACATTCCTTTAGAGCAGTGCTTCTCAGAAGAAGTTGATGACGAGAGTCGGGAGGGACCTGGGAGGTCATCTAGTCCAACCCCCTGGTTAAGCAGGAGACCCCCATACCGTTTCAGACAAATGGTCGTCCAGTCTCCTCTTAAAAACCTCCAGTGATGGAGAAAAGGAAGGAAGGAAGGAAGGAAGGAAAGAAGGAAGGAAGGGCAGAATGACAGAGTCAAAAGGGACCTAGGAGGTCATCTAGTCCAACCCCCTGGTCAAACAGGAGACCCCATACCATTTCAGACAAATGGTCATCCAGTCTCTTCTTAAAAACCTCCAGTGATGGAGAAGGGAAGGAAGGAAGGAAGGAAGGGCAGAATGACAGAAGGGACCTTGAAGGTCATCTAGTCCAACCCCCTGGTCAAGCAGGAGACCCCATACCATTTAAGACAAATGGTCATCCAGTCTCTTCTTAAAAACCTCCAGTGATGGAGAAGGGAAGGAAGGAAGGAAGGAAGGAAGGAAGGAAGGAAGGAAGGAAGGAAGGGAGGGCAGAATGACAGAAGGGACCTTGAAGGTCATCTAGTCCAACCCCCTGGTCAAGCAGGAGACCCCATACCATTTAAGACAAATGGTCATCCAGTCTCTTCTTAAAAACCATCAGTGATGGAGAAGGGGAGGAAGGAAGGAAGGAAGGAAGGAAGGAAGGAAGGAAGGAAGAGCAGAATGACAGAGTCAGAAGGGGCCTTGGAGGTCATCTAGTCCAACCCCCTGGTCAAGCAGGAGACCCCATACCAATTAAGACAAATGGTTGTCCAGTCTCTTCTTAAAAACCTCCAGTGATGGAGAAGGGAAGGAAGGAAGGAAGGAAGGAAGGAAGGAAGGAAGGAAGGAAGGAGAGCAGAATGACAGAGTCAGAAGGGGCCTTGGAGGTCATCTAGTCCAACCCCCTGCTCAGGCAGGAAACCCCATACCATTTCAGACAAATGGCCGTCCAGTCTCTTCTTAAAAACCTCCAGAGATGGAGCACCCCACAACTTCTGGAGGAAAGCCCTTCCCGCTGATGACAAGTAGCCCTCAATAACCATAATTGAGTCCATAATTGTTGTTAATTGAGACCTTTTATTGAGTTTTGCTGCATTTTACAACTTTTTTCCTTTTTTGCCACCGTTGTTAAGTGAATCACTGCAACTGTGAAATTAGTCACACGGTTGTTAAGTGAACCTGGCTTTCCCCATTGACTTTGCTTCTCAGAAAGTCACAAAAGGGGATCAAAGATGATTCCGGGACACTGCAACCCATCATAAATATGAATCAGTGGCCAAGCGTCCGAATTTTGGTCACTTGATCACAGGGATACTGCAACGGTCGTTAAGTGTGAAAAATGGCCGCTAGGTCACTTTTTTTCCAGTGCCGTTGTAATTTTGAACAGTCACTAAACGAACTGTTTGTAAGTCGAGGGACTATCTGTAATCGTTCCCACTGTTGGGAAATTTGTCTTTATGTCCAGATCAGTTCTCAAGCTTGGCAACGTCAAGAAATATGGACTCGATGTGTTTTTTTTAGATCTGTAGCATTTTGCGTGGTGTTAGTAAGACCCCACTTAGAATAGTGCAACCAGGTTTGGTCACCATGATGTAAAAAAGATGTTGAGACTCTAGAAAGAGGGCAGAGAAGAACAAAAAAGATGATCAGGGAGTGGAGGCTAAAACATACAAAGAACAGTTGCTGGAATTGGGTACGTCTAGTTCAGGGGTAGGCAACCTTGGCTTTTTTATGACTTGTGGACTTCAACTCCCAGAATTCCTGAGCCAACATGGCTCTGCTTGGAAACTCTCCTTTTCCCCTCAGCATGGCTGGCTCAGGAATTCTGGGAGTTGAAGTCCCCAAGTCATGAAGGGGCCATAGTTCCCCCATGCTGGCTCAGGAATTGTGGGAGTTGAAGTCCACAAGTCATGAAGGGGCCATAGTTCCCCCATGCTGGCTCAGGAATTGTGGGAGTTGAAGTCCACAAGTCATGAAGGGGCCATAGTTCCCCCATGCTGGCTCAGGAATTGTGGGAGTTGAAGTCCCCAAGTCATGAAGGGGCCATAGTTCCCCCATGCTGGCTCAGGAATTGTGGGAGTTGAAGTCCACAAGTCATGAAGGGGGCCATAGTTCCCCCATGCTGGCTCAGTAATTCTGGGAGTCGAAGTCTGCAAGTCATGAAGGGGCCATAGTTCCCCCATGCTGGCTGAGGAATTCTGGGAGTTGAAGTCCCCAAGTCATGAAGGAGCCATAGTTCCCCCCATGCTGGCTCAGGAATTCTGGGAGTTGCAATCCATGAGTCATGAAGGGGCCATAGTTCCCCCATGCTGGCTGAGGAATTATGGGAGTTGAAGTCCCCGAGTCATAAAAGAGCCAAGGTTGCCTACCCCTGGTCTAGTTTAATGAAGAGAAGGACGAGGGGTGACAGGACAGCAGTGGTCCAATATTTGAGGGGCTGCCACAAAGAAAAGTTGGGATCAAGCTATTCTCCAAAGCACCAGAAAGCCAGACGAGGAATAACGGATGAAAAGTGATCAAGGAGAGATTCAACCTTGGAAATAAGGAGAAATTTCTTGACAGTGGGAACAATAAACCAATGGAACAGTTTGCCTTCAGATGTTGTTGGTGCTCCATCACTGGAGGCTTTCAAGAAGAGACTGGACTCTGTCAGAAATGGTGTGGGGACTCCTGCTTGGGCGGCGGGTTGGACTAGATGACCTCCAAGGCCCCTTCCAACTCTGTTGTTCTAATTCTCATTATTCTAATTCTAATCTCCCTCAGATCTTTGGAGATCCAGCAGGATCAGTGCACCATTCCTAATTGAAGAGGAGACCGGACAGCCACTTGTCAGAAATGGTCTCCTGCTTGAGCTGGGGGGGTTGGACTAGAAGACCTCCAAGGTCCCTTCCAGCTCTATTCTGATCGATTAATTCTGCAGACACCCCCCCCCCCCATCCTGCAGGACCTCAAGCATTTGCTATTTGCCTTTGCAACACAACACAGGTCCTTTGAATCCCTCCCTTCTCACCCCCACCCCTC